>NC_061103.1:51894709-51914709 GCF_015104395.2 Macrobrachium nipponense
AGTAGTTCGAAAACATATGAACATACATACAAATGACATAGTTTCATACGAACACAACAATCAAAATGAGACACGCTACAGATCACGTAGGCCGTTTGAATTATATGTCGGGGTAGTTGTCTCAAGCAGGGAGCTTGGACTAATGTTTATAAACAATTGAATGACTACAGGTGACGGCATGTTATCTTAGCCTACTTTGTTGTATACGTCATCTTTAGCGTCTCTAGTCTGATCACATTCCTGCAAGCAATCTGGTTGACCTCTTTAGTTTTAGACTTTTATATATATGGACTAACATTCCATATTTTTATTATGTAAACACTTACATCAGCTCGGTCAGCTACCAAAACCAACTACTGAATATTACTGAAACTTGACTTGCATTGACTTATAGGAGTGTGATACAGACACTATGTGAATATATATATATATATATATATATATATATATATATATATATATATATATATATATATATATATATATATATATATTAGTAAATAAAAATTCATGGTGTACATGAATTGATTCAAGTAATTAAAATATAAAACAATGATATTGGTAAATAATAGTGATCACGTGATATATAATGATACAGTTTTTTCACTTCATCTCATTAAGATACATATGCTACAGAAAATACTAAAGTACTCTGATAATTGCATAGAATGAAGATTA
This sequence comes from Macrobrachium nipponense, assembly GCF_015104395.2. Lineage (NCBI taxonomy): Eukaryota > Metazoa > Arthropoda > Malacostraca > Decapoda > Palaemonidae > Macrobrachium > Macrobrachium nipponense. The sequence continues at coordinate 51,895,388 of NC_061103.1, forward strand.
ACATGATAAAAAATCATATTTTAACTGATAAAAAATTTCATATATGAATTGATAAAATTATTAATGTTTATGCTGATTGATTCGTTGATTTTTATGCTAATGTTATATATCTGATACATTAATCATATACTAACTCATATAACTGCAGATATTGGTAAGATAAAAGGTAACAGATTGATTATAGGCTACCTGATTTGTTTATACATATGTATATGGATTCATATAATTATGATTAATATATGTGCACTTTAAATAGATTCCTATTGCGTACACGCAAAGATATATTTAGATTCTGTTATTTATGATCATTTATATAAGAGATTCCTATTGCGTACACGCAAAGATATATTTTCGACTCTGTTATTTATGATCAATTATATATAGGATACATGATACTTTTATATATATAGGATATATGACCGAGGTATACTACTTCACTTTTAACTAGCGTTCAAACAACTTTTCGTCCATTACACAGTTCCAGACAAACACCATAGCCAAATGAAACGGCCTATTTCACAGGGTTAAAACAAGGGGAAAATTTTGATGGGCGGGTCCAACGTTCTATTTTGCGCTCATACTTATTCTCTGCATCCTAAGCTACACGATTACGTTCGCGATGAATAAAAAACACATCCCAGCACGAGTCCTTCGCAGCAAAGTAGAGTTGAATATCCTTCGGGTCGTAATTGTCGGAAGTATGTCCCTTTCGTAGTCGATTCCGACAGCCGCTGGAGCGTTCCGCATTAAAACGAGATTAACGACGAGATACGGTGTCGGTCGAAGAAGTCCATGAAATTCCTTTCACATTGTAGGCGGTTGTTACTTGACTGTAGTCGTCCGCTGCGACGAACGATTTTTTGAAGTTGCGATGTGAAACTCTCGTACTGCAGGATACTGTAACCAGGTTCCATTAATCAGCCTGCAAGTGAAATTATACTTGTCACAAGGGCAAAGTAATTCAGACGACATCCAAATACAGGGGGGGAGAGCCATTTAGACCAGACTTAACCCACATGAATTCGCTGATATTTTGGAATTCAAAAGAGTCCGCTGTACAAACTTTTTTTATCCATGGCTTTAACAATGAGTGAACCTATCCAGGTCTATGAGGACTGTAAAAATATCCATAATTATAAAAAATAAACAGATATTCAATACGAATCCCAAAGAAAATTTGATATTACTGGTAGTAAGTTACTAGACAAAGAAGTGTGAAACGGAGCTATTTGTAAGATTGCCAGGCAACATAAGAGTCAAAGAGAAGATTAGTCATGATTTCTGTATTTCTCTATGCTAAACTGAAATTAAGTTGTGATAAAAATCTGATCCTATGTGCCCTAACAAAAGTTTTCATATTCAATTTTCTCGCGCGCATCCTCTGAGGTTAATTTTAAAAACATTATTAATAGGTAGGAGATGCAACGAAAAACCCACTATGTAACTAATTTCTATATAAACTTTGGGTTTTTCAAGAAAATGTAACATTTTCCCATGAATGTGATTTACCTGGATTGTAATAAGCTAATGTTGCAAGTAAATAATCCATATCCATATCGTGATACTTCTAAATGTCTATGAGGTTCAGAAAAAATTAATTCATTTTGATGTTATAGAAATTCTATTTCCTTATTTTGTTTATTAATTTTAAAAATGATTGGCAAGTTGCATTGCGCATACCGATAGACACTTGTACCTAACGTCTGCCATGCCCATGAGAAGTTCGGGCTAGGCAGTCCTTTCTCCAGTCAATCTGCTTTGCAAAGCGCGAGATGAAGCCTGTGTAAGCAGATTATTGAGGTTAAAAGGAACAAATACTGATACGGCAATGATGACGTCGTCACTTGGCAGGAGATTGCTCTCAGCCAGCTAAGAGTTACGTTACTTGCTGTAATAAATACGACTTTAGGATAATTTTTTTTTTTTTTTAAAAAAATACTCGACCCACATGAGAAGAAGTCTGAAAAAAAACAGTACCAAAAATTGAACAATATATTAGTTTCATGTGGAAAACTGCATGATTATGTTAAATTAAATATTCCTTATTGAAAACTAATGAAAAGGTTTCCATACAATTCTATATATATTATTAGCCCTGTATAAGATTCATATAGGATTATTTCATAGATAACATTTTCACTTCTAGACTTCCTGACTTTAAAATCTCTTTTATTTTATTTTATTTATTTATTTATTTATTATTATTATTATTATTATTTTTTTTTTTCATTGACTACGAATATAAATCACCGGCACAGACAATATGTCAGTAGGTTTTGGATATGTGTTTGAACTTTTAGCTTATTTGTCATTACTAAGCATTAAGTTAGAGTTTCAAATCTTTACGCATATATATTTGGATATTTAATAACCTATGGTTACGTTTGCTTATTGATTTTATCGTGATTCCTTTTTTATTATAATTTGTAACCCTTCCGACTTCTTACGGAGTGTATTGTATTGACTCCACTTGTATCCATATTTATATTATTTTTTTATATTTATTTATTTATATATTTTATATATATATATTTGATAAATTAATGGTTGGCTTGAATATGTGGAAAAGTGTTCTAGCGGCGTACCGTATAAGGGCTACTTGCGGTATCATTTCTACAGATACGAGATATGAATGATAAAGGTATTTAAAACCGCGAGAACCCGCTATAATCCAGTTCGGATCCAACATCACGAGTTGTAACTCGTAAGACATTGACACTTCCTATTTAATTATCAGTTATTTCTACCAAACCGATTGACTCTGGGCGATAAAATATACTATTGGTCTCTTAATGGATAGGAATTCACACAACGTGTTAAGGAGATTATTATTGATTTACACCACCCGAGTCACATTATCATGTGTGAATTCCATGTTTACTTGATTTAGCACTCATAAATATTCCTAACGCAATCAATTGCGGTGTTTGTTTTTAAGTGCTATTAATTCTATATAACGTGTCAAGGAACTATTGACACTAAGAAGTGTTTATTCCCTCTGTCAGACTCGTAATTCCGTTAATAATTTCTGCGTATATTCTTTCAAGGATTGATTTGGCACAGGATAGGCCCTTAAAAACTGACAGGTGTCTTAGGTGTGCCCTTGTTTTCATGACACGTGTTACAATCAGTTATGTGCTTTTTATATCTGTAAGCATTGTAGCCAGTAAAAACAGTGATTTGGCTTTCTGTGACATAGGAGGGAACCCTGGATGACGGAATGCAACCAGTTTATGACGATTGGTATGAGAGAGATTATTACTACTACCTGGTCGTTAGTCCTCTGCTGTGTTCTTCGGGTTTTCCTCGTCACAGACCTACATAGAACATTACATTTGATTACATTATTCTGATACACATACTATAAATATACTTTTGCTTTAGGGTTTCTGCTCGAAGTGTTTATTGTTTTTGCCTAGCCACTGACCCTGTTTCCGTTTCGAAGTGTTTATTGTTTGGTGTTTATTGTTTTGCTTATCGCTGTTGACACTTGCTTTGTTCATTTGTGTAACAGTTCTGCGCTCCGACCCAGATATTCAATGCTGCGATCTCTTGGGTTAAGGAATTTTCTTGTTTAGATACGGTTTAACAATAGGCACGGATGTTTCTATATCTTTTAGTCCAATTAATGGTTCTTTGCTGTATGGTGCGGGATTGCGGGATAATGCGTCAGCTATGATATTTGCTTTCCTGAATGATCATTTGTCACCGAGTTCCTTTTGGACTGTGATTAAAGCCTTTGAAAAACTCGGTAAAGGACTCATGTTCAGTAAGGACTTTATCAGGATAGCCATAGATTATGAACTTAAAATGTACTAGTGTTAAAGATACCTAGCCCTTCCTTGCCTATTACTGCATATTTACTTTCAGAGGGCTTTAGTTTACGTGAATAAAAAGCTATAGGGAAGAACTGTTTATCATATTACTGAAGTAATACCCTCTTACCCCTTGGTCTGAGGCGTCTGTTGCAATAAAAAAAATTCTTTATTTAAATCAGGGATTTTTAAGTTAGGTGAGCTGCATTTTCCGCTTTAAGATATCGAACGCCTGTTGATGCTTTTCAGACCATAATAAATCTACGCTCTTCTTCGTAAGATCTGTTAAGGAGCTGTCATGATTGAAGAGTTAAATATTTACATACGATTGTAATACCCACTACAGCGCAAAAGTGCTGTATCCCCCTTTTACGTTAATAAGTACCGGAAAGTTATGAATAGCCGACACCTTACCATGGACTACTTTTAAGACCTTGACTAGACACATAAAAACCTAGATAAAACATGTTCGGTTTTTAAAAACTCACATTTAGATATTTTACTCTGAGATTATTTGTCTTTGTCTCTGTAGCACTAGCTCTAGTTTTATGTGAATGTACTTCTAAGGTATTAGAAAGGATTACAAGATCATCCATATAGGCATGTAGGTTATCCCTAAAAGTCTCCAAACACTATATTGTAATTGGGGCGCAACGTAAGCGGAGGCATACGTAAAAAACTTGATAATGTCCCCTGAGTGTGTTGAAAACGGTGTATGAGGTACAATCACTTAGGTAATGGTATCTGGTAAAAGCTTTTAAAGTAAGTCCAAGCTGGTGAAAAATTTATTCTAACCTAACAGAGATAAGATGTCGTCGCTACATGGCACTGGAAACTATCGGGAGTCGTTTCCTTGTTTAAGCGACAGAAATCTACGCAGATACGCCAAGTCCGATCTTTTATGGCATGACGTTTTGAGGGAAAATTATATGGGCTATTTGATTTCCTAATGCTCCTATTACTAACATATTTCAACTTCGTCATTTTATCTCTATTGAAATTGCAGTGAGAGTCTATACGAAGGTACGTATATAGCTTTATGTTTGTCCTTAGACCGTATTTTGTGTTAAATTACATCCGTTTTTCTCCAGAGATCACTCGCATAGTGGAGAAACTTCCTGGTATTCAGGTAGAAGATAAAAAAAAAATTCTGCTGAATCACCTCTGCTTGAATGACTTACGGATATTACTTTAGATAGATTATCAGAGAGATTCATCCACGACTGGTTGGGTGGGATTAAAAGTTAGCAACAATAAAAGAAATGCGATATTTATAGTATAGGTTTTGTGGATTACTATATTAACTTGTTTGCAGCGAGTCAACCGTGTCTAGGCTTTGTTCGCGGAAATCGTTATATTTCAGAGTGTCGGGAAGGATTAAAATTTCATTTCCCAGCAAAGTCTTTTTACACGCACTAAGGACATTCGAGGGTGCATGCTTTCTCGAGATTTTGCGTGCAAAGTGCGACTGCGGTTGTGGGAGAATTCTGTTGGGTCCATTTGAACAATGTTACGATTTATGAGACAAATGTATAGTTCCTTATATAAGTTATTATTGATTAACTGTCTCATTTTTGTTCAAACGGATTTTAATATGTTTTGAAGGTTTATAGGATTTCCCTTTGATAAACGCCTTATTTTGCAGGATGTAAGTTAATATTTTGTATACCCCTAGATGAATCTTACAATTACACTAGATACAGATCAATGTTTTTTTATAACTATAGAGGTATCTGTAAACGCTCGCTTATCCGGACTTCTCATTAGGGAAGTTCGAACAACAGACGGTGAGTCCGTAAATACAGGATATTACGTGTACTAAAGGAATAAACAAGATATTCTAATTTTACGGCGCGTACCAGTCAGGCTTTATCCACCTACTTAATAACTTACGTATTAAAAAAAAAAAACGAAAACCTGCTCTGATTACTTTATACGGTCGTGTGTTTCATAGGAAAAATCCTTTTTATTCAAAAAGATATCGGTATGTATGAACCAACATCGCTTTTCCCCACTCTGCTAGAGTCGCTTATTGTATGGAATTTGCTATGCTTTGAACACTTCGGCAGTTTTTGACTGACCTTGACCGCTTGACTAGGTGACACAGTCACCGAGTTTGCTTGTTTGATTCTGAACGGGCTACTGTTTCTATTTTTATTTTTTTTTAATAATTAAGATCCTTCTCTTTATTACCATCGGCAACGTATTGTGTGTTTTTAGCATTATGTTGCTGGTTACGTATAAAGCAATGAATGACGAACTATTAGGAACTGAGCGATTACTAATAAGACGTTATCACTACTGCATTCAATATTAACTGTTTTTGTACTTCATTCTTTGCTAAAATTTGAAATAGTGAGGGATCCTGGTCAGCGCATTTAGCCTGATGAAAGTTTTTTACAGACATGTTATTCCTTGCAATCCAGCCATATTTTTAAAGTTAAGTTGAGTCATTGAGGTTCGATATTTTATATAACTCAAAAAACTCAAGGCTAAAACTGCGAGCGGGACTTTGCAAAGGAGCATTTATTGTCATGACCCGAAATAGTGTTACCTCTAATTTATATAGATTTGTACGGGTGTTCCACTTGTTTTTTTGTGTGTTTTCTAATCACTACGGTGCTTAACGACCCTATCCATGCTCTGTATAAATACAGACGTCCACTGCGTAAACGCATTCACTGTTTAATATGATTTGTTACGTAAGGGATTAATAATCACCCAAAACCAAAATGATAAAATTAACATAGTATATGATTATGATTTTCAGTAGAACTTCTGGAAACAGACACTCAAAGATAAAAACTCGCAGTAGCGAAATCTCAATGATGTTGATAATTTTCTGTAAAAAAAAGTAAGATAAGAATGTCTCGTAACTTCAGCCACAGGAATAACGAAATTCGACCTGCAAAGGAAACACTCAAAGTTACTCCAAATGAATAAAAAATTGTACTTAGCTTGCTTTTGTGGGAAGTCACGGTGTTCCGATAACGACACACGGCCTTGGTCCTCCTTCTCTATTTAGCGGATGACCTGGTTTGGCTTCAGTTTCCCCCGTGCGCGTTGTTTCGATGATTCGAGCCCTTGAAATCCGATGCTGCAGACGCGTTCGGTTTGTTTCTTGCAGTGCCGGAAACGCTCACTAACGATGTTTTCTTGAATGATTCTAATGAGAGACGAAGTTTCCGTTGCCGTAGGAAAAGGACACGTCGGTTTTGTTTCTTGAAGTTATTCACTAAACGATGATACTAAGTTGGTTGAAGAATCTGTTGCTTTCGTCGTCGTTGAAGAGTTCTTATTGTTTTCTGAAGTCGCTCACTAACGATGATACTAGGTTGCTTGAAGAATCTGCTGCTTCCGTCGTCGTTGACTTCTTATGATACATGATTTATTATTCTGGTTTTTCTTCGTAGGACGTTGTAGAGTTCGTTCTGGTACGCTGGCCACCAATATTAGGGCTTGTGCCTTGTATGATAAGGCCGCCCTATGAGGTAATGTTAGACTAGCGATAATCTTTACGCTAAGTCGGTTGGTATTGCACTTCCATCTTCAATGGAGTGTCTGGGGGTTTGTAGATCATTTACGAAGTCGGTATTATCTTGTTTGGTTATACGACGATGTGTTAAACTCATGGTGAGGAGGTTCTTGTAGAAAACACGAAATATAAACTATATGTATTCTTCTGAAGTTTTACATGGTGAAGATCAGATATGATGTACAAGTATTCTAATAACGATAGCTTGATCGCTTCTGCCAATGATGATGGCTAATCCTATTCCTCTACATGATAAGGCTTAGGTAAAGAGGTTTACAGGTCTTCTAATGACGATAGCTAACTCTGTTCTGCTCGTCTACCATCTCTGTTACAAGTTATGAAGGAACAGACAGTAGTTTCGAACATATGAACATACATACAAATGACATAGTTTCATACGAACACACAATCAAAATGAGACACGCTACAGATCACGTAGGCCGTTTGAATTATAGGTCGGGTAGTTGTCTCAAGCAGGGAGCTTGGACTAATGTTTATAAAACAATTGAATGACTACAGGTGACGGCATGTTATCTTAGCCCTACTTTGTTGTATACGTCATCTTTAGCGTCTCTAGTCTGATCACATTCCTGCAAGCAATCTGGTTGACCTCTTTAGTTTTAGACTTTTATATATATGGACTAACATTCCATATTTTTATTATGTAAACACTTACATATACACATAAATGCATTAAGGGCATATCTCCTACTAAATATTTTGCAAATGTAACTTTGTCTGTCATTCAGTACTTGATAAAGGTGAGAGTCAGTCCTCCGAAATATAGTCTTTAGCTTTAATCCAGAGTGTTTTAATGGCCGTTTTATAGCACTTGAGATATACCAAGGCCCATGACCCCTAAAAGAGAGTGGGGGTGGGGGAGGGGAGAGCAAAACTTGTGTGATGAGTCGTATAGTGACTCAGTTTGTTTGGGTCAGCGACGGGACTTCCTTCATCGATTGACTCTCATTGATTCTCTCCAGGTGTTCACTCGCCCTTTTGGCCTTTCTACCTATCTATCTATCTATCTATCTATCTATCTATCTATCTATCTATCTATCTATCTTTCTACTATCTGTTATCTATTCTTCTTTCTACCTATCTCTTTGACAAATGAAAATGAATAAGAAATAGGATGATAAATGATGAAATGAAGAAACCTCTCAGTAACAGAACTGAATAATGAATAGCTTCCATCGATCAGACAGACGACATCGTCAGTGGGCCACATTCTTTCTCTCTCTCTCTCTCTCTCTCTCTCTCTCTTAATCTATATATTTAGTGTCTGTTATCTATTTTTCCATGTATCTATATATCTCTTATAAATAGAAAGGAAAGAGAAATAGCTTAATAAAGGTTTAGCGATGAGAGGGGCATGACCAGCGTCTCCTGCCTCTGTTCACAACGCCTTTCCAAACTTGCCCCTCCAACCACCCCTCCTCTAGCCCACCTACCACACCCCCCCCCCCTTGTTTTGACCAGTCCTTCCCTTTCTTCAGTAATCACAGGACACTCTCAGGCCCTCAGAATGATCCTTCCCGCCCTGTGATAACCCTCATTGCCCTCAAACAAAGATGTCCATAAAATGTCCGCTAAAACACCTAAGGTTTCTCTCCTTCTTCTTCGTCTTCGAGTTCTTTCCTCTTTCGCAAAAGTTTCTATTTCATTCAAGGTTAAATTAGGACTTCCCATCACCGAGCCGTGGCTGAAAGTTTCATGAGTCATGGCTCACACGTTGTAGTATAGAAAAATCGATGTCCCCGAAGAAATTCCTGCACATTTTTTACTTCTTTCTATTGTCCCAACAACGACCTTTTCTGGACTCCTTCTTCTCTTCCTGGAACTCTTTCTTTCTCTCTTTCTGTCGCCTTTCAGAAGAGGCAAATAAGATGTATGCAGTCTCTCTCTCTCTCGCTCTCTCTCTCTCTCTCTCGCTCTGTATGTGTCTGTGTGCACGAGCCACTTTTGTTATCTGTCTGTGTATCCATCTATTTACGTCTCCATGACGCACTGTGATTCAATATCCCCAATAATTCTCCCTCGAATCAGTCTCTGGTCCTTCTTCTGCAGATGTTCTCGTTCCCTTGGGTCACTGATGGCCTCCTCTTCCTCCCCAGTCTCTTCTCTTCTCTTCTTCTTCTCTTCTCTCCTCTTCTCTCCTTTCGTCAGGGAAGATCACTGACTTATTGGATGTCCTGTAAAAGGTTGCAATTCTTGTCATTTTTTGGTTGAAGGCTATTGGAGGACTTGCCTTTGCATTACTACTCAACAATTTATATATATATATATATATATATGTAATGTGTGGCACAGTGTTGTTATTCCAAAGGCAATAACTTAATAATACTTAAGAAAAAGGCACGAAACGGATAATAAGAAAAGAAGCGAGGGATAAGAGAATGAAAATAATTAATTTTACGAAGGTATCGTTTTCTCGGACTCGACCCAAAGCGATTAGGCGTTAGCCCACAGGCATCTGGTCTGCATCTCCCAGGCATCTTCGAGAAATTGGAATCCAACCCATTACGCCTCATCTCCGATGATTAAGTGATTCTCTGGCACGCCCGACATTTGTGACACTTCAAGCGTCGGAGAATTAATGTAAGGTGGACCTTTCAAGAGCCTTCTGTTTAATATAACCAACGGGAAATTCAAGGCTTCCTTGTTTCAAAGGTGGATCGTGTGAAAATCTAAGCTCCACCCTCCCAAATATAGGCCTCTAGTATCGACGAATCAAAAGCCATGAGTGTTGGTCATAAGACAGCCCAAAAGGGGTATCAAACGAATGACCTATGAGGGTTACCAAGCATACGCCCCTAAGAAGCCAGGACATGAAGAAGGAGGCGTATACAAATTCAAAGCCTACGAATTACTGTAGAAGACCTGACAGGAAGGCGGTCTTGTATAATGTTTGCAGCCACTAAGGCACAAGAAGTCTTTCAGAAAATGCCACACCCAGTCAAAATCCAAAAATCCAAAGGCGGGGCTAAGGAGATTTCAACTGAACAAAAAGGCGAGACAGAGAGAGAGCAAGCAGAAAAGGGGAGAGAGAAAAAGGGGAACAGAGAAGCCGAGAGAGAGAACAACCGGGGAGCCTGAGGGGAGAACTGCAGTGGCATGGCCGTGAAACAGAGAAGGACAGAAGAATCCCCAGAAGAAGAACAGGTGCAAAAGTGTGGTGTGCGAATCAATCAAAGACAGTGAAAGTGACAATCAATACTCAGTAAAATTCCCTCGTGCCTATAGACTCGTAATTGCAACAAGTGCCAATTAGTTTTTATCTAGTCCAAAAGCCCAGTAACTCAGAAGGTGGAAAAACTTTATATAAGTGCCAGCGAAGAATAAACTTAATGCAAAGAAAAATATCAATCTTCATTTCTCATCCAAAACGATACCCTTTTTGCTAAGTCCCCAAAGTACAGCCTCCACGGCACACGTTACCTTAGAGCTGTGTACGGAAAGGTAAGTACCGTCACAGATTTATTGGTGGCAGAGCGATGGGATACGATGAGATAAAGATTGATATAGTGACAAGATTAACTGATGTCGAGCGGTAAGGATAGGAAGAGACAAAAGAGACAGCAAAGAAATGGTGATTAGCGACGTGATACGAAGACACGAATGACAGTTAAAGACAGCGGCTGCGAAACGGAATCAAAAGTTTAGTGTCGGCATAAGAGATTTCAATCCATTCACGCCACTCGAAAAAGAAAGTTCTCCCCAAAGACAGTTACCAGTGCTTCCCCAAATACAAGGACAGTTACCGAGTCGTAACAATAAAAGCCACCCACACTTTGCGAAGAAAAACTCCACTCCGAAGAACAAGAACGGTCGTTCTACCAGAAGATGAAGATTTTTAACGCATAAAAATATATCAAGAGGAAAGAAAACAATTCCGAAAACGCATCAGTCAACGCCATCGAAAGAGAGAGGGAGAGAGAGGTCCCCTTTCCCTTCCCGAAGGAAAGAGAGAGAGAGAGAGTCCCCTTCCCGCAGACGTAACAACGCATCATTCAACGCGCTGGTAGGCGAACGCAAGCTGTCAGACGTAAACCCGGGAGTCGAAGACGACGAAAGAAGTTAAGTCCAAAATAATATCCTCACACTTACATAACATCAAACTTTATTGAAAGTAAATTACGCGATTAACATTTCAGTTAGACAATTTCTGGTATTTCAAGATTAAAAGATTTTCACTCTGAACCTTTTTTTTGGCAACGAAACTACGATATTTCTTTAGTTTACTAATTATAACTAATCAGCTACTAAGACCTTTTCCCGAACATTTGTATTTACTAACCAATAACTTTAAATTTTAATTTCTAATTTTGATTGTGTCATTTTATGTTATTTTTTGTGATTTTGGTTGTTTTGTGATTTCTTGTACTTGTTTTTTTTGTTTTAGTATTTGCTTTTTACTTGTTACGTCGAGTGAATGTTTACTTGTTTTTATTTTTTTGTTTGTTTAGGATAACAAGGGTAACTCACGAGAGGTCTCTCGTTAGCGTACACTTTACGGTCAGTTCAGTATCGTTTTACCAGAACTGTTAAGAGGGTTTTTGTTGTTATTTAAGAATCGCTTACCGGTAACGTAAGACTTTGAGAATATTTCTGGGGAAAATTCTATTTTTTTGGTGATCGAATACTTTAGTAAAAACAGTTTATTGTTATTATCATTTTCTTTTGGGATATTACGGTCATAACTTTGATACTTTTAATGATACTCAGTACTTAAGAAAATTTCCATTAACGAGTCGATGGTCAAAGGAAGACCGACTCCTTATCAGAACGTAGAACGCCTGTGCTCACGAGAAGTCAAACAAGAAATTAACCATGCCGGAAGGTACACAGTCCGCGAATTCGAGCGCAGCAGTAATGGGAACACATAAGGGACATGTGATTAATCACATAGCTAAATTTTGCGGAAGAAAGGATGGTCAGTTAGCTTGTAACTTAGAGAACTGGATAGAGCAAGTGGAGACACGCCTAGATAGCATAACGGGGACAGATAGAGAAAAGCTTATTGAAGCCAAGAGTTATCTTGATTTGGAAGCCGGAGGAGACTTAGAACGCTACGTCCACTCCGAGACTTACCGAGATCTTAAGAATTGGGAAGAATTGAAACGGTATTAGGAGGAAGTTTATTCCACAGTTGGTGAAAGAGATCCAGTCACTAGCTTGGCAAGGGATAGTGCGTCAATTTAAGTTAGACGAAAGACGTTACCAAGAGTTTAGCTCTCAGTTGTATAACAATATGAATGAATGGGGTAACTTCATGGAATCCACAGGTTGGATAGAGGTAGAAGGAGGCAAGCAAAAAATGCTAATGAGTCATGTTAAAAAAATATTTAGACTAGCAATAATGATTGGAAGCCTGCCTACGGAAGTTATTGCAAGGATGACTCGTAAGTGGGAGACATCCGATGATGTAGCAGAGATTGAAGAGGAGGAAACAAAAATTCCTAGGTAGAAGACCTGAAGGGAATCCTATATACAGACCTTTAGTCGCTTTAGGACAAAAAGAAAGAGGTCCAAATAGATCTAGGACACCATCTAGAAATCAGAATAAGATGCCAGGTAAATCTTCTCAAGGAGGATTTTCGACAGTCACGTGTTATAACTGTCAGAAGAAAGGACATTATGCCGTGACTGCCGAGGGATAGCCTTCTGTCCTTTCCATAAGAGAACAGGACATAGTGCTCGAGAATGCAGAAATAAATTGTTTCAGCTCCTAGAGGTAGATCTCAGTCGAGAGGCAGAGGTAGAAACCAAAGTCAATCTCCCCACCTAGAGGAAATGGAGATTCCGTCCCCAAATAGATATGCTAATCAAACAGCAAGCATAGGGTATCAATCAGTTCAGCCAAGGTCAGACGACGCAATGGGAAATTTTCTGCTTACTGGTACAATGAATCTTCCTCTATAACAGAGAGAACGTCCGGAATGTCAAGGCTAAGCCCAGCTACACAGGTTAGCAAAGTTGATGTAGGGAATGAATATAATTATAGACCATTATTTCCCGCACATGTCGGTCTAGAGAAACCTATTGTTACATTCTTTGATACAGGAAGTCCTAAGAATATAATGTCAGAAAAAGGTGTATCGATTGTATTTTTCTCACTTAAGTTTGAATCCAGCGGTAGATTGTAAAATTACAGACGTCCAGGGTAATGATATCCACGTAATTGGACAGTTAGATTTTCCATTTAGGCTAGGAAGAATTGCTCTAAGAGAAAATGTTCTGGTAGCCAGAGATATACAATTAGCTTTTGCTCATTTGCTGATAGGTTATCCAACTATGGCTAGACAAGGGATAAGCATTGATGCCCCTAGAGAACAACTAGTGATTAACAACGGTCGTGAGATTTCTAGAATACCATTATGCAAGTTAATTAAAAGAACCCAGACTCAAGAGAATCCCACGATGAAAGGTATCTTAAAGAAGGATAAGACAGAGGGAAGATATCCAGAATGCATCACGAGTTCACAACAGATCATTAACCTTTTAGAATCAAATCAATGCACTTATTTAAAGTTAGAAAGGGAATTAAGACTTAAACCAGGAGAAAGTACGTGGGTAGAATGTACAGTAAATCCAATTTTTGAAGGGAAGGAAATTCTCACGCTTACTGAAAAGTCGCAAGTAAACGGAATACATTATTCTTCTAGTTTACATGAAGTCAGACAGGGCAAAATAGCGTTACAGATTACGAATAACAGAGGAGGAAAGGTTAAGTTAACACCAGGTACAGAGATAGGCCTAGCAGAAGTATACTCCATACCTATCCGAGTTGTAGAACGGGAAACAGTAGCAGCAATTAGTAAAGGAAATGAAAATTATGCTCAGGACATAAAACTGAGAAGAGCTAAAATAGGATCTCATTTAAAGGACATTAAGGAAAACCATGTTAGAGAGGAATTCATAGACTTACTGTGCGAATATAAGGATATAGTCGCTCTAGACGGCGACACCTTGGGAAATACACGCGAAATAACGCACAAGATAGACATTCCATCAAACACAAAGCCAATCTACATACCAGCCTACAGAGTAGCACATTCCCAGAAGGAGATCATTGAAAGAGAAGTACAAAGAATGAATAGGCAAGGAATAATAGAACCATCTAAATCCCCATGGTCTTTTCCACTTTTGCTAGTTCCTAAAAGGGACAAAACTTATAGAATAGTTGTGGATTTCAGAAAATTGAACCAAATTACTGAAAATGATCCTTATCCAATGCCGTCAATGCGAGATCTTATCGCCACTATAGGGTCCAAGAAGTACTTCACCACTATAGATTTATTGCAGGGATTCTTGCAAATCCCTCTAGACGAAGAAAGTAAACCTTTGACTGCTTTTTCCACTAGTAACGGCAGATACCAGTATGTAAGAATGCCATTTGGTCTAAAGTCAAGCCCGGTAACTTTTGTAAGATTAATGGATAAAATTTTGGGCGATTTACTAGGCAAAGACGTACACTGTTACATAGATGATTTGGTAATAGCAACAGACACTATAGAGGAACATATAGACTTAGTCAGAGAAGTCCTAAAGAGATTAAGAAAAGCCAACCTGAAGCTTAAACTGAAGAAATGTAACTTCCTTAAAAGGAAAATAGACTACCTTGGTCATACACTAAGTGAAAAGGGCGTAGAAGTAAACGACTTAAAGATAAAGTCAATCAAGGAATATCCTACACCTCAGTGCAAGAAGGACGTAAAGTCATTCTTAGGTTTAGCAGGTTTTTACCGCAAGTTCATAGGGAACTTTGCAGTCATATCCGCACCACTAACTGAACTTTTAAAGGAACACGTATCATTTATATGGACAGACAAGCAGCAAGAAGCTTTTGATGAATTGAAAGAAAGATTAACACATCCCCCAGTGCTTAGCTTCCCAGACTTTGGCAAAGAATTCTTTTTAGCCACGGACGCAAGCCACATTGGTATAGGAGCATGTTTAATGCAAAAGCAAGATAATAAGTATAATGCCATAGCTTATTACAGTAGGAAATTAAAGCCCTCAGAAGTGAACTACTCAGTAACAGACCTCGAGTCTCTAGCTATAATAGACGCTTTAAAGCATTTCAGATATATAATTTTTGGTTACAAGATAACCGTGTTCACGGATCATTCAGCTGCAGTAGAAATGCTAAAGAACCCTAATTTTTCTGGACGAAGAGCCCGTTGGTTCATGACAGCCCAAGATTATGACATAGAAGTGAAATATGTCCCTGGGAAGACGAATAAGGTAGCAGATGCATTATCAAGATATGTATCACAAGATGATAGTATAAATATGATAAGTCAAGAAGAAGAAAAGAATGAAACAATGTGCAGTGACGTAAATGTACTTACCATGCATTATACAGAGGAGCTTTCCCGGCAAAATTTCATAAAGGAACAAGAAAGAGATGAAGATATAAGGGAACTGTTCAAATACGTTAGAAACGAAAGAAAACACAGCCAACAAGAATTAACCGAACTAGGTAGGAAGGTTGGATGTCCCACAGATGCACTAACGGACATAGATGGCGTATTAATTTGGATGTGTCACGAATATGATCCATTTGGTCAATTTCTAGGTGTACTGCACAAAAGGTTAGTACCTAAGAGTCTAAGAAACAAGGTCATTGAGCTAATGCACGATGATGACATGAGAGCTCACCCCAGGAAGGATGAGACAATTAGATTAATTCAAAGAACTTTCCATTGGAAGGGAATTCACAAGGATGTTAGTAATTATGTGAAGAGCTGCAATACATGCAACAGCTACAAGGGAAGAACAGACAAGGAAGTACCACTAGGGAAATATCCTATCCCACAGACTCCTTTCGAAAGAGTATCTATTGATCTTATCACAAATCTCCATACCACGAGTAAAGGGAATAAGAATATACTAGTATGTATCGACGCGCTCACGAGATATACAGAGTTTGGTACCACTAACTAGTAAAAGTGCCAAGGATTGTGCAACCGCACTCTTCGATAAGATATTTTGCAGATATTCTGCCCCCACAGCTCATTATTTCTGATAATGGGACCGAGTTCAACAACTCGTTAGTTCAAGAAATTTGTAACGCCTTTAAAGTAGAAAAGGTAGCGATACAGCCGTATCACCAGCTAGTAATGGCTGGTAGAAAGGAATAACAGGAAGGTTTTAGACGTATTACGTCACACAGTAGGACAGGATCCTGACTGGGACGTCAATTTACCTTTAGTCCAATTATCCTTAAATGCAAGGCATCATACGAGTACTCGAGCAACTCCCATAAAAGCTTTGATGGGATATGAACCCAGATTACCTTATGCATGGCTGAATCAGCCAATACAGCCTAATTACTCTGAAGATATCATGAAGATAAGAATCGGAAACTTTAAAGTAATTCACAAGCAATTGCACAAGAATTTAGAAGAAGCCCAGCAGAATATGATAGAGAAGCATCAAGAAGGATTAAGGCCTGTAGACTACAAGAAAGGAGATGAAGTCTATATTAAGAAGGAAGTAAGAAGTGGTATTAATTATAAGTTAGCCACAAAATTCACAGGACCATACAAGGTCGTAGACGTACAAGAAAACTAAGATAAAGGTTAAGAAAATGAATAACCAAATGCCTTCCACATATGCTGAATCATTAGAAGAAGAAGAATTTTGGATAAACAAGGACAAAGTCAAGAGAACCAAAGAAGTCGAAGAATCCGAAATGACAGAGTCGTCAGAAGAAATTCCAGAAGAAGGAACTAGATATAACCTAAGAAATAGAAGAGTCACTTTTCAGTGAAACAGAAGAGCAAACCCATTAATTCATCCAATTATTCCCATGTATTTATTTGATTTCTTTATTGCTAAGTTTACCTTCATCGGTCGACTTAGGAATAATCTTTTATTGTTGCAATTCTTACTTTAATTAGTTGGTTTGTAGCAATTTTTTTTGGTTAAGTGCACTTAACTTCAAATTTATTTTGACTTGAAGGGAATTATTTGGGTATGTAAGAAACGGTTCAATGCGTAGTATAAGAATTTTAAGACGTATATTAAGTTTAATCGTTCCATAAGAACATTCTTAGAAGTAAAAGAATAAATAAGACGGGTTAAGATAGATATTAAGAGATTTTAAGATAAGACAATTCGTTTCAGAAATGACTAAGATATTGAAGGGGTAATTAATACACTTACTTTGTTCAAATCCATTAGATGTTGATTGATGAAAAAACTTACTAATAAGATATTAATTGATAAAGACTCACTAACAAGAAGTTAATGATGAAGACTCATTAACAAGGTAGTAGTTGTTGAAAAACTTACTAACAAGATATTGGTTGGTGAAAGCTTACTAATTGTTGTCACAGTAGAAGAAACCTACAAGTATTAACCACTAACCGGTTCCTTAACCGAGTTGCCAATTTTGTTTAGTATCAAGCAGTGAAGTTATATTGTTTAATGTACAAGGTTACTCAGAAATTACAGTAAAGAAGTCCAATGAAATTTTGCATAAACACAATACACAATCTCAGTAGGAAGTCAAGGACACACTTGTTATTGCATACAAATACCAAGGATATTTTCTCCCAGGACTTGTCTCCAAGCAGCAGTTCGCAGCAAACAAGAAGCCATCAAGTGTCGTCAATGAAAAACGAAATTTATTTTCCATAAAGAAAGACGATATCCACCTAGATAGAATAGGACAGAGGACTGAACCAATCATGTACTGTAAACTTGGATAGTTACCATTATTTTTTGCTTCTACCATGCATTTATATAACTTATGACTTAAGGGCTTATGTATGTTTAACTTTCAGTTTTTCTTATTTTTTGGTGATTTATTTTGTTTGCATTCAGTTTCATGTTCTTAATGTGATTTTACTATATTTGAATTCAGTTTGATGATTCTTTTAATATTACTTAATCAAGTACTTTGTTCATATTCATATACAGTTTTTATGTTTCTCTGAATGTTACTTACTCAAGAATTTTATTCATGTTTACATTCAATTTTGATTGTTGCCCTTAATGTTACTTAATCAAGGATTTGCTCATGTTTACATTCACTTTTGATGTTTTTGAGTCAAAGTTTCAATATGATTTCCAAGAAGCATAAGTTAGGAGTCCTCTTGTAGGTATAATATTTGCTTCAGCTTAGATAACGCTGTCGGAGACAGCTAGATAGCGGGCCGAGACTGTAATAGTGTGGCACAGTGTTGTTATTCCAAAGGCAATAACTTAATATACTTAAGAAAAAGGCACGAAACGGATAATAAGAAAAGAAAGAGGGATAGAGAATGAAAATAATTAATTTTAATTTTACGAAGGTATCGTTTTCTCGGATCGACCCAAAGCGATTAGGCGTTAGCCCACAGCATCTGGTCTGCATCTCCCAGGCATCTTCGAGAAATTGGAATCCAACCCATTACGCCTCATCTCCGATGATTAAGTGATTCTCTGCACGCCCGCATTTGTGACACTTCAAGCGTCGGAGAATTAATGTAAGGTGGACCTTTTCAAGAGCCTTCTGTTTAATATAACCAAGGGAAATTCAAGGCTTCCTTGTTTCAAAGGTGGATCGTGTGAAAATCTAAGCTCCACCCTCCCAAATATAGGCCTCTAGTATCGACGAATCAAAAGCCATGAGTGTTTGGTCATAAGACAGCCCAAAAGGGGTATCAACGAATGACCTATGAGGTTACCAAGGCATACGCCCTAAGAAGCCAGGACATGAAGAAAGGAGGCGTATACAAATTCAAAGCCTACGAATTACTGTAGAAGACCTGACAGGAAGGCGGTCTTGTATAATGTTTGCAGCCACTAAGGCACAAGAAGTCTTTCAAAAATGAAAAGCCACCCAGTCAAAATCCAAAAATCCAAAGGCGGGGCTAAGGAGATTTCAGCTGAACAAAAGGCGAGACAGAGAGAGAGCAAGCAGAAAAGGAGAGAGAAAAAGGGGAACAGAGAAGCCGAGAGAGAGAACAACCGGG
>NC_061103.1:51922209-51927209 GCF_015104395.2 Macrobrachium nipponense
TTGTTATAAAATTAGTATCAAGACTATGAATGTGACCATCAATCTTGTTTTACCTAATTGTGTGTAGAGTGTCTCTGTTTGAGTTGTTTGAGTGTGTGTTTGTTTGGGTGTGTGTGTGTGTGTGTGTGTGTGTATGTGTGTATGTGCAGTAATGTTTGCGAGATAAGGTAGACAGACAGGCAAGGGGGGCAGCCATTACGAAAATGATTATGAGCGAATGAAAGGAGCAGACACCACAATAGACGAGTCCTGTGAGGCCTCACAAGAAGAGGAACTGATGAGGTCATTTGTGCTGCTTCCTGGCTGAAGGGAAATGGGTCTCTCTCTCTCTCTCTCTCTCTCTCTCTCTCTGTCTCTGTCTCTGTCTCTGTCTCTGAGGAGTCAGGTTAAAGCTGATGTTACTGCTGCTTCTCTTGTTATCATTATTACTGATGTTGCTCTCATTCTATATCCTCATCTTAACTGCTCTTATTCTTTTCTTCTTCTCCTCAGGTTGTCTCTTCTTGAAGTCTTCTGCAAAATGGCTTCCTCAGCACCTGTTATTTCTTCCGATGATTTACAAAATGTAAGACGGAGCCTATTTGTGAGGAAGTACGGAAAGAAGGTGGTTCACCTCATATACACCTTCCACTTTCTCCACGGACAACACAGGAGCATCCGAGAGATTCTCACCGACAACCAAGTCCCACTACAAGGGAGGAGATGTCCCTTCAACGACCAGGACATCAGAAATCTCACAGAGAAGCTTCCGGAAGATCTGGACATCACATTGATGAACAAAATCTGCCAGGCTCTTTGGCAGAAGGGGGTGAATGACCCTGGGGATGAATTAAAAGGGTTACTAAAAAAGATCAAAGATGAGAGGAACTTTGTTAGCCATGAAGAGACGCAAATGTCAGGACCAGAATTGGAAAGTAAACTCAGAGGCTTTCAAGCAACACTCGAGGAAACTCTTGAGAAAATCAAGGCTCTCTTTCCATCTCATGGTCCTGACACTGACCAGCTTAATGCAGAGATCCGAAATGCTGTTCCGAAGCTCCTTGAAAAGATCCGTGAGAAATATGATCCCTCAAACCCCCAGGATGTACAAAGGTTTAAAGATGAAATAGGAGACTTTGGAAGTGAAGTCTATGAGATGATCCAAGAATCATTTGCAAAAGAACTCCGGTCTCTTAATGAACGCCTCTGTCAGATTTTGCCCTACGACTGGCTTGCTGATCATGGTACTACAGATCCAGTACAGATTATGGTACCTCTACAAGTGACGGATGATCCGGAGTTAAATAGAGGTCCCCGTGGCAATAAAAGTATCATTGTAAATCAAAAAGAAATCTTAAACATTAAAGACCCAATGGGAAAAGACCCTGAAGTTGTGATTATATCTGGCGATGCAGGTTCTGGAAAGACCACAATTCTTTGTTCCTATGCAGAGGGATGGTGCAAGAACACAAATGATGTGCCAGAACTCTCTTCCTTCCCATTTCTGTTCTGCATGCAGTTCAGGAATCATGACCACGACAGCTTTGATGGCTACCTGTATAGTTTGATTCCACAAACTGTTGCTATATATCCCTTTGACCTTGTCAAATCGGTAGTCCTGGATTCAAAGTGCTTAGTCTTGTGTGATGGCTATGATGAGGCCAATAAGAATTCAAGAAAACTCTTCCAAGAATTTTTAAAACTGAATTCAAATAAGATGAAGTTTGTTGTCACGACGCGTCCAGGGAACACAGAGGGACTAACCAATATTGTGAACAAAGCAAAACGTTCCCGAATCAACCTCAGAGTTTCAGGTCTTCAGGAAGAGGATATGAAATCGCTCACAGAAAAGCTCATTGGCCACCTGCTGAAAGATGATGTCACCCAGCAGGAGCAAATGAAAAAGGAGCTGCTTCAGAAAATAAAAGAAATGAACACTGGAACTAGAGCCATCCTGCAAACCCCACTGTATTTCAACCTGTTCGTTCTCCTTTACATTGAGTGTCCAGATCTAAGGGATGAAATGAGCACCAGGACATCAGTCTACTTACAGCTGAGAAGGCACAAGATCAAGAGAATCTCCGACAAGACAGGAATCTCTGAAGAATCGCTGGAGGAATTTGATGTACTGTACAGAGAATGGTGTCTGAAACATTACCTTGAGAGGAAATATGAATATTCCGAGGCAGATGTAAGAAACTTTAAAAGAGAGATTAGTTCTCTAGAGACACTTCAGAACTTTGATGCCATCATGTCGTCCTATTTCTCCATAAAGAAAACAAAGAAGCATCTGGACATTGTCAATGTCTACTGCCACAGACACAGAAGTGAGCAGGAGTTTGCAGCTGCAGGCAGTATCTGCGATGACATCGTCACATCAAATAGAAGGACGCAAGGAGGAAACATTCTCCTGGATGTGCTGCGGTCGAAAGAATTCTGGGATGGAAGTGATCTAGACCAGTTATTTACGGGATTCGCAGAAGTGATTCCCTTCATACCAGGAATACTCAACGGTACTGAGAGAGATGTGTTCTATGATACAATAGATGAGATTCATGAACTCTATGTATCATACAACCTCTACCTCTCTGATGAAAATGAACCATGTGAATTATTCAAAGACATATTTCCATATTCTAATACCCATGATGCTCTTCTGGACCCATGTATTGAAACTAGACTAGACGATAAGGTTTTGGAATCACTTGTGTCACAAATGAAGAGACATAATCATATGAGGGACAAAGTAAGTTTCGAAGAACCCAAGAGTCTTTATGTTCTACCATCCTTGCTGCCTAAACTGATTCCCAAAGAGATTGAATTGAAATTTCAATATTCAAATGTAACAGTTTCACAACTCAATGAAACTCTGAAGTCTGCTGTTAATAATAATGTTAATACAAAGGTTAGTCTTACTATGGATCTAAGTGAGTGCGCACAACTTCCAGGACAGGAGGAAGAGGAGGAGGTTTTGTCTCCAATGGATGAATTAAGTAAGTAGGAACTTCTTCAATCTTTACTCCCTAAATTGTAAAGTAATAAAACCTTCAGCCATAAATAATAAAAAAACTTTTTGTTTTTTATTCACTCTTTGCTTCTTCTTCTTTTTCATCTTCTTCAACTTTGGTAATAATCTCCTCATGAGTTATTTAATACATAGAGAAGAAGAAGAAGTAAAGGTAATGAAAGGAAAGTACCAATGTCATCAAACTGCGTGTTTCTTCAGAGAAGAGATTTTAAAAAGTTATGCAAATACATCGGCATGTGTCAGTTTTTCTCTCTTTCACTATATATATATATATATATATATATATATATATATATATATATATATATATATACTATATATATATATATATATAGTTTGAAAGAGCAACAGTTTTTCTATTTAGTTATATTATTATTTTTTTGTTGTTGCTGTATGATATAAATATGATAATAATATCTCAAAAATTCCTCTAATTTGTTTCATTCAACAGAAGTGCTTCTTTGGGATGGTGAACTACCCAGAAACTTAGAAAGACTGAGGAGGCCCTTTTCTCTCGCGACTCCACCAAAGAAATTACAGACATGTTACAAAATGTTTAGAAACGCTTATCGGGGGGTAGCGTTTCATCGCCGACGTCATAACCAGGACGTTTCCAACAATCAGGGAAGAGGGAGGAGGAGGAAGAGGCTCCACTGATTTAAATTATTACCTACTTTGGTGTGGTAGTATTAGTGGTGGTGGTGGTATCGGTAGCATCAAAAATCAACCATCATGAAAGAAAATGCTCTTATTCCTTTTCCTCCTCCTCCTTCCTCCTCCATCTCCTTCTCCTCTTCCAGTATGAGCAGAATGAATTGTATAAGAAAAAGAAGGAGAAGGAGAAGACGAAGAAGTAGTAATATGAGAGGGAAAGGAAGACTTGAAAAATAATCTCTCTCTCTCTCTCTAATAATAATGATAACAGTATTGAAATTTAACTACTTTTCATGATATATTTACTTTAATCTCCTCCTGATTGTTTATATCCTTTCTATATATATATATATATATATATATATATATATATATATATATATATGTATATATATATATATATATATATAATATATATATATATATATATATGTGTGTGTGTGTGTGTGTGTGTGTGTGTGTGTGTGTGTGTGTGTAGGGCTGTACCTTGTATAACGAGGCGCCCTGTAAGGTTATTAACACCTGCAATAATTTACGCTAAGGTCGGTTGGTATGACTCCCATCCTCATTGGAGTATCTTGAATTTCGATGATAATTCTAAGTTCATTCAGTATCTTCTTTCTGATATGAGGCTCTAGTGCTTGAAACACTGAGTACAAAAATAGATGTATTCTTCTAATTTTACATTGTGAAGATCAGATAAAATTGGATCATGGTCCCTTCCGCAATGAAGCTGGCTAACTGAAGTCTGACTACCAATTTGGTTTTTACAAATAATCCAGAGGTGAGCAGACAATAGCTCGACATACGAACATACACCACAGATGACATAGATTACAAGTCGCGTAGGCCGTTCTGGGTTATAGGATAATGTGGTTTCTCAAGCAGAAAGCTTTGTCTACAGTTTACAAAACAATAGATTTGATGACCACAGATGACGACAAACCAGACACTGACTGATACAACACATCACGGCTTAGCCTACATTATCTTATCTGGTCCGATCACACTCCTGCAAGCAAACTGGTTGACCTCTTGGGTCACTGGTTTTAATTACTGTCATAGTTTTAGTTTTTATATATGGAATAACACATATATTCCACATATATATATATATGTAAACACTTACATATATATATTGTTACGTATCGGGGCCTCGTATAAGCCGAATACTTAAACGGAAAATATTATATGGAAATGCAAAGTAACTGGATTTTAACTTACCTTAAAAAAGGGGGGTTTTGGTATTATTATTTTTAGAGAAAGAGGTCGCCAGGAAACTCAGCTAATTACTTTACATACATTTATTTACAAGAGGCCATTGAATGGCCTGGGAACA
>NC_061103.1:51932209-51979709 GCF_015104395.2 Macrobrachium nipponense
AAGAACATTCTCAGATTGCCTTATTTCAACGGTTTTGAAAAGATAAAATCATTGTTAAAATCTTTTAAGGTCAACCACGTTTTTCCTATAATAACACACTAAGAGGAATGTTAATAAAAAATGGACCCAGGAAAAGCAACAGCATAATATATAAAATTCCATGTATGGACTACCCCTCCTTTTATCTCGGGCAATCTAGCAAGGGCTTAGAGTTAAGAATCAAACAGCATAAATATTCTGTCAAAACTGGGCAAACATCCAATGCACTATTCATTCATTTAAGTGAAACCAACCACCGGATAAATTGGATTGGTAGTTCAGTAGTTGCAAGAGACCTCAGGGCTGCTGCCTCCTGGAACACAAAGAAGTGACGAAAACATGAACCAAGTCTATAACCTGAGGTGACAGAGGGACTGAACTCTTCCTCCTCTTCTTCTTCTTCTTCTTCTTATCCTTCTTCATGTTATCCTGTTTCTAATCTTCTTGTTCTTTCACAATCTCGTCTTCCGTTTCATGATAATAATAATAATCGGTTCGAAGGCATCAATTAACGAGGTGCAAATACCAACGACCTCCAGGTAAGTCAGGCACAATTGCCCTTTACTTCTATTATTATTATTATTATTATTATTATTATTATTATTATTATTATTATTATTATTATTATTATTTGAAGGTAGGAGACCCTCTCTTAAACATGTTTTGTTAAAGATTGATGGCAGCATCAGTGGAATTGTTCCAACCGGGACATCGAAAAGCCATTCGCAAAAGAAACATCGTAAGTGGTACCAGCAGGAGCCTCGCCCCGTCGCCCTTGAAGACGTCACTCTCTTTTACAAGGGAGTATTTCACAAGAAATACAAAGAGGATGAACGAGCCTTCGTAACATCATCGAAAGGAATGTCTCCCCCACGGACCCTGCGAAAAAAGTAAAATTGATCATTTACTATAAAAGCAAGAAGACCAGTGGCCTGATTATGAAAAACAACCCAGCCCCTGTGATGCAGGACCCTCTCAAGAAAACTAACGTTGTCTACCAATACAAATGCCCTGTCCGGGAATGCCCCGGCCGGCGCCTACATTGGTATGACAACGATGCGATTTTCCAAGAGGATATCCTGCCACGCTCAGGAAGGCGCCATCCATAATCATGCAAAAAACGTCCACAATACCAGGATAACTCGGAAGGACATTATTCCTAATATTGGTATTATCGATAAGGCAGCAGACCACCGTCGCCTCCGCCTCTTAGAGGCCTACATCGGGAAGGAGAGACCCAGCCTTAACACCATCAAGAGACTTCACTCCTCCCGACGGTGGCACGTAGGGCGCTGCCCGCCGGCACCATAGAGCCGATCGAACGGACCAATCAGGTGCCCCTGCCCAATACTATGCTCCCAGTCTCCAGCGTCCGCACGCGAAGAGCAGTGCGAGCTTCCACCTCTGCAAGACGGCTTGACTCAGGGACTTAATCCTCTGTTCGGCCAATGAAAACGCAGCGCCCATCAGACAGAGCACCTGGGACACAATAAATACGCCGAACGACCCCATTCCAATCAGTTCACGCTCACCTTTCCTTGAAAATGAACCGATGATACGGTTGGAAACGTTGGAATTCCATTACTAAGATTTGTTAACACTTTTGCTATCATAACAATAAATTAGTATTTTTAGAAAACATTTCTTTAACCAAGATATGAACATCGGCCAGCTATTAGCAAATATCAGCCCTGATGAGAAGAGAATAATAAGAAGAATTGAAAAGACCATATATAAAATCAATTCCACTGATGCTGCCATCATCTTTAACAAAATATTATTATTATTATTATTATTATTATTATTATCATTATTATTATTACTTGAGGGTCCAGTGGAAATGAAATCGAGTAGTTCAACATAATAGGTATACTGAGCCTTCGTAAGTTGATATTCAGTTAACATTTTAATGACGTGATTTCAGGTCAGAAATGTAAATTGTGAATGATATTATGACATGAAATGGTCCTAAATGAGTCACGGTCTATTCCCTCTCCCGATTAGGCCTAAAGTATTTGTGTCATTCCGCCTAAATGTCCACAAATAAATATCCAAAAATATTGTTCTTTTTAGGAACCATCAATAACTGTTCAATGATGCTGTGAATGCACAGTATTGTCAAATAGCTAGAAACTGGTCTCTAGGGAAACCTCGTCTAAATAGTTCCACGATGTAGGCTAACTAATGCTGATGGCAGTTTGCAACCACTCTGTTCTACATACTATGTCTATAGACCTACGCTAATGACTCATGAATAAAAAAAAACAGCAACAGGTACCGAATTATATTCTAAACAGAAATAAAATGGCCCTAAGCAAAAGAGAACTTTACTATATATGCCTAATATGCTCTTCTACAGACACATAGGCCTATTTATGTGAATGAAGGAGGAGCGCCTCAATCAACAAACGATCTGCTTTGATGATCTTAGAAAACGTGGCTGCTTCACCTCATCGGAAGTTTACATAATATCTTTTTTTATTATAGGCACACAACACTATAAAGAACAAGGCGTGATCCGACCTGCAGCTTACACGGGGATCCCTTCCGAGGGCAACAAAGGCCACAGGTAGGTAGAGTGTCGGGCAGCCAGTAAGTCG
Organism: Macrobrachium nipponense; assembly: GCF_015104395.2. Taxonomy (NCBI): domain Eukaryota; kingdom Metazoa; phylum Arthropoda; class Malacostraca; order Decapoda; family Palaemonidae; genus Macrobrachium; species Macrobrachium nipponense. Next base: position 51,934,849 of record NC_061103.1, read on the forward strand.
TCTAGACCGAACCCTCCTCATAATCACCTTCTGAATCCGCGGACTCACAAATGTCCCATCAAATCGTTATTGGAAAAGTGAAACCCATCAGGCCGACTGACTTTCTTCCAATCAAGAGGTTGTGATCCTCAGCCCCCTACAATCTCTTCTTCTTCTTCTTCTTCTTCTTCTTCATGCTTATTCGTCCTGTTCTTTTCATTTTTAGTTCCATCAGTGGATTTATATATATATATATTTACACACACAGTATATTGATATATATATATATTATATAGTCCTATATATATATATATATATATATACTATATATGAGCTGATTCGATACAGTTTTTGAATATGCCTTCTCCGTGATATTCTGAAGTCCCGTGAAACCGTTATAAGTGATACTGTGTGTATGTGTATCAAAACAAGTCAACCGCCAAAGACGTTATAAGTTGGCGTGGCTTAGGTAGTTCAAAAGAGTGCCACGCATCTCTTTATCCCTTCGTGATTGGCCCCTTGTGTCTAAGGAGCCAGAATAACCTATCAGCTTCTTGCATAACGATGCTGTGTGAAGGGGATATTTGAAAGCAGAGGCCGCACCATCGGTCAGAATGAGTTCGTCAGCGGGTCGCAGACAGTACAGACTGACTGGGTCGAGACACGAGTGCCCAGTGCCCCGCGCATTCCCGTCGGCCGCCACAAAAAGACGTACGTCACCATGAGTGTCAATAAGTCTAACCTGCCGTCCGTTTGTGCACTAGCATAGTTAACGCAATAATTACAGTTAAAGGCCACCTGTGTAGCTAAGAAGAATACACCTGTGTTAAACGTTCATCGATTATTATTTTTGCATGACCTCTATTGCATGCACGTGAACTTATCTCTCTCCTGTTTTTCCTTCATATCCCGAACCCACAAATGACCGAGATCAGGTCATTATATATATATATAATATATATATATATATATATATATATATATATATATATATATATATATAAATTATTCGAGCTACAAATGTCCTTTAATATCTAATTCGCCCTACCTCGGAATTAATATATTTTCATATACCTATGTAAACCGATGGGGAATTTTTTAGTTGACAATAATTCCGTCCTCTCGTGGGTTCGAACCGCCGCCCAGCAGACAGAGAAGCCATCAAGAGATTAAAGGAGAAGGGGTTGAGGTAAATTTAAGGTTGAGGATGGCGGAGGGAGGGACTACATATATTATGTTTTTTTTCAAGATTATTCTCAAGATGAAACATGTGTACTACCTGTAGATTTACCTAGCCTGTCATTTGTGGAGCAGGCCACATATACTCATAAATATTACAAAGAACATAATTTTTAATCGGTGAGAAAAACAGATGGGAATAAGAACATCTAACGAGTTTCCTCCCCCATGTTTGTAAATGCAGTTGTTCATCTATTCTGGTTTCTTTAGGTGGTCAATAGATGGCGTTCGAGACTTGCTTATAGTTCTTGAAATATCCTCTAAATTGTCCTGTGGAGAAAGAAGAGACACAACCTCAGAGTATACCTAGAATTGAAGACAAAATATAATCCGATTCCATTCATTATTTTCATAAATATAAACACTTTTCATCTGACAATGAATGAATAAGTCACAGATATCTCTTCCTTGACAGAAGGGTCAGAGTCAAAGGTAATATCATTATAGCCTTTGAACGCATGGTAACTTCCTGTAAACATATGACCATTATACAGTTTATAGTTTCACTTATGTAGAACTCAACCAAGACTATAAACAATGACTGTATTTAGACCCGAATCCTTCAATGACAAAAGACAATCGTGAACAATTCTTGCAAGAATTCTATTCCAGAACTACTTTCTTAGAAGGCTCTCTTAAAGGACAACAAATATCCACACTCACGGCAGTGTTCCACACGGAGGTGCAGTGTGCAATGTGCTAATAATAGGAGCTACGTGGTATTGTTGCAATGTTGCAAGCAACGATGAATTCGTCAAAGCAGGAATGTTCCTCAGAGCCTCAGGAACTGTATAATATATGGGGAACAAGATAGTCTTTCCTTCTTCTTACAGGATAAAATGATCTTTATTGAACTTTGATTAATGAATGCTTGCAACGTTGCAATCTTTTGCCATTACCTTGCAATACGACAATGTTGAAAGAAAGCGAGGAGGAGAAATTCGTTAATCGTCATAAAAAAAAAAAAAAACAATGGAAAACATGTGCGCAGCGCATATATAAGGCCTTCTGGATCTATACACAAAAGTTCATGTATTTTTCAGGCTGATGACTCGTTAGTCGACCGTTGAGGGTCGCAGATGGGGTGAGGTGATGAATGACATAGGATTAAAAAAAGAAAGAAAGAAAAAATACCGGCTATTCAGATGTGGCAAGACCCGAATCTTGGAACGGAAACCTAGACCTATGACGACAGATCATTTGATATATTTGTTGAGTTACTTGTTCACGTAACGGGCTTTGGTATAGCTATCTATATTATATAGATATCTAGATAGATGGAGCAGTTATATAGTACGAATGTGAAAGTGATCTCCGTGTTGTGTATATATATGGAGCCAGCCACTTTCAGGGGAGATGGTTTAGTAGTACTAAAGAGAGAAAAATCATAATAAATCATAAAAAGGTAAAGGAACGTTCGGAGAGAGAGAGAGAGAGAGAGAGAGAGAGAGAGAGAGAGAGAGACTCTCTCTTTCTCAATAGAATAATGCGTGAAAAAAGGTATTCCTTCCTTCCTTCTTCCACCTTTTGAAATCCAGCAACGGAAAAGTTACACAGAAACAATTATATTAATTGTAAACGATAACATTGTTCGTAAGTTCTGAATTACAAAAAGATATGTTTGTGACTTAATACTAAAATGAATCGTGATTCATACATTTACATTTTTTTTCATGAAAAGTGAAGGAGAAATTGATGGGGGAGGAGGAGGTGACTCTTTATCTCTCTCTGTCTCACTCTGTCTCTTAGTGACTCTCTCTCTCTCTCTCTCTCTCCTCGGATGGACTAACTATATAGTCTTTGAGACATCCTAATCCTTGTAACTCGCCTATAAGAAGCTTCTGTTATTAATGATGTTCTACTACTAAGGATAATAGGGATATGAAACCAATGAATCATGATGACTCTGAAGCCATAATATGAACTCTAAAACCTCCACTACGTTGTATTGAGAGAGAGAGAGAGAGAGAGAGAGAGAGAGAGAGAGAGAGAGAGAGAGAGAGGCGCAAAGTAGAACTGTGAATTCATTCTCACTTTGAATCATCTTTCACAGTGAATTCACGGTCACTGTGAATTCACTGTCACTGTTAATTCATTGTTACTGTGAATCACCCTTCACAGTGAATTCAGTCACTGTGAATTCACCCTCACCATGAATTCTCTGCCACTGTGAAATCGCTGTCATTGTGAATCACATTTCACGGTGAATTCACTGTCACTGTGAATTCCTGGTCACTGTGGACTCACTATAACTGTGAATTCAGTGTCAATGTGTATTCACTGCGACAGTGAGTTGTTACCTGTCAGTATGGATTCATCGATTCACTGTCACTGTGAATTCCCTGTCACTGCGAAATTACTGTCGCTGTTTATTAAATCACACTGATTGCTACAGTGAATTCATTGTCACGGTGAATGCGTGGTTACTGTGCATTCATGATCTGCCAACTCACTGTGACAGGGAATTCAAGTAATTGGAAATACCTGGAGACATTTCACTCCGATAATAATAATAATAATAATAATAATAATAATAATAATAATAATAATAATAATAATAATAATAATAATGGTTACTTTAGGGGCGGAAAGTAGTTGGCTGGGTACAAATATAAAGTACTATAGTTATTTACACGACACGATACAAAATGTAATTTATATATATATATATATATATATATATATATATATATATATATATATATATATATATATAATATATATATATATATTGCACGAGACGATACAAAATGTAATATATATATATATATATATATATATATATATAATATATATATATATATATATAGAGAGAGAGAGAGAGAGAGAGAGAGAGAGAAGAGAGAGAGAGAGAGAGAGAGAGAGAGAGAGTCTGACTGGCTTTGATGTCGTCTTCTGATACTGCAGTCAGCTGACTGTAGCTACTTAAATCTTCCCGAACGAGGATTACCTCGACGAGGCCACCGCAGGCGAGGATTATACCTGTGAGTGATGGCCCTCCCGTTCTGTTAGTCAACTCCTTCACCCACATCTCCCCCACCTCTCTCTCTCTCTCTCTCTCTCTCTCTGATTTTAAGAATGATAATGATGACGATGAAAAACCTCAAAAATAATAAATAATAATAACAATGATTCCTGAGTGAGATAATAAAATAAAATAATAATAATAATAATTACGGATCTCCTCCTCCTCCTCCTCCTCCCGGCCACCTTGAGAGAGAGATCCCCCACCACCGAGAGGGAGGAGAGACTCAAAGACAGAAGGAGAGCGGAGAGAAGGCGGAGACTCTCTCAGTCCCTCCGAGGGGGGAGGGAGGGAGGGAGGGAGGGAGGGAAGCGGGCAAATGATGTAGGCCATTCACCGCTGGAGGAGGAGACCCACTGAAGGAAAGGAGGTGGAATCTGGCGGGACAAGATGGCGACTGGATGAGGATGTGGGAGAGGAGAGAGAGAAAGCATTTCATTCATATATATATAGATATATATATATATATATATATATATATATATATATATATATATATATATTATATATATATAAATATATGTCTATATATATATATATTTATATATATATAATATATATCTATCTATCTGTATATATATAGATAGATAGATAGAAAAAAAAAAGAATAATGATAAATTCCAGTCGTCACTCAGGAGCAAAAGTCTTTGGAAGATGACAATCCTTACATTTCCCTGGGCAAGAAACCTCATCAGCAGCACATCCAGCCCGTAACGTCTATTGTTCCCTTGACATTTGTCCTGTGGGGAGGAGATTAACTATTACTATTTGTTATATAGGAGTTAAGTTTTCAATAGTAAACGAACTGATATATTATTAGTGATATAAAGAACTTGTTGGTATTCATAGCAATACTAAGTAGAAGGCGCAATAAACCACTCAATGCAATGGGGATGGGTGGGGGGGGGGGGGAACTTGAGTAGCTGGAGAGATTATAGGAGATGATCATTGCCATTTCAAAATAACGCCATATTTTCAGGTTTGCTCCCGTCTTTGAAATTGCACAATAGATAATTTCATTCTCTCCCTTTCCCTTACCTATCACAGTCTTTGAATATAAATATATATATATATATATATATATATATATATATATATATATACATATATATATATATATATATATATATGTATATATGATATATATATAATACATCATATATATATATATATATATATATATATATATATATATATATATATATATATATATAGAAGAATATTGTAGGGGGAAGTACTTCCCAGGTGGTCCTTAAAATACATTTATTACAACGTTTCAAAACACAAAGATTTCATTTTCAAGCTGTAAAGACATAAAACAATAAAATTAACATTAAAAACACTAAATTACAAATACGAGATAATACATTATAAACGAAAATATATATAAAAAATAAATAAAAACTAGTTGTAGCAAAACCAACCATCAAGAGAGAAAGGAAGGACAGAAGTCAGAAGGAACAAACCAGAAATGACAAAAGGCAACAGCTCACGTTAGGTAAAAAGTTGTCGAGGAAGACTGCTCAGTGTTTAATTGAGGAACAAGCTGTTTAATAAACAAGGACTACAGAATTGTCAGTAGTTTGCCATTCGGTGCCCGTCCCAATATTTCAAAATCTTTGTATTGTATATCCTGTGTGGATCCCACGTAAGTCCCCAGATTACATCTAGGGCAATTAAATTTGTACACAACACACGAGGTCATCAAAGGGTCAAGTTTATCCTTGAATTTTAAACAAACTATCTAAACTACCTAAAAAAAATTTATAGTAACTGTTTTTATGGTTTTGAATTAAACTCTTTATCCACAGTACTTCATCGTGCCTTCTCACTGACATCTAGATGGGATTTTTTTTCACGAAGAAATCAACTTTTTACGTCAATATTTTGCTATCAATTATTTTTCCACTACACTTTTTCACAGGTTTGTTTTTAAACTTTTTAATAACGTTTTTATTTCAAAAGTCTCCTTACCTACTGTGTCTAAGCTTCCATTTTATGCAAATGTACCTTTAATCCATGATAAAATTTTCTACGATGCACTAAGAAAACTCATATTTGATTATATACCAGCTATTAGATTTAATATCATCCCAACAAATACACTCAGTTTAGGTAGTTTGTTTACATTCAAGGATAAACTTGACCCTTTGATGTCGCCACAACAGAAGTAATTGCTCTACATTTTATAAGGAAAAAAAGTAATTGCTAGTGTCACGATCGCTATTTACTAATGAGCCGAGGCAGAGAGAAAGGTGAATGGTATCCCATCACGCATGTACAGGAGTCACAGACCTTCCTAACCATGTGACTGAATGAGTTCCGTCACTTTTAGTTAATATACATATATATATATATATATATATATATATATCTATATATATACATATATATATATATATATATATATAAATATATATTATATACATGTACATAAATATATATATATATATATGTGTGTGTGTGTGTGTATGTGCGTGTATAAAAGCATACAGCATGGATAACCAAACTTCTTGGACATTTAAAAAAGAGAAGACAAAATTAATAGATTTTCGAGAAAATTAAATAATGAAGGTATTTTAGATGAAACTGCGGATCGGAAACTATTTGTGACAAGCTCTTCTTTTAGTATTTTTTTATGGACTCATTAAGATACATAAGGAAGGAGTTCCTATTAAACCCAGTATGGCAGCCTATAAAAGCCCTTCTTTTACAATATCGAAATACCTTGTCTCATTACTCGGTGAATTTGCTTACAACGATATCTCACTTAAAAATGGATATGAGTTCCAAAAAGAAATAGTTTTACAAGATGGTGATCTACACATGGCAAGCTTTGATGTAGAATCTCTCTTCACAAATGTGACTCTAAATGAAACTATCAACATTATTTTAGACAAGATTTTTTATGACGATCATGTAGTTTTTAATGGCTTTAATAGACAACTTTTTAAGACGTTTCTTGAGCTTGCTGTGCAAGACTCTCTGTTTGTTTTTAATGGCCAACTCTTTTCGCAGGTCGATGGAGTTGCCATGGGCTCCCCATTGGGGCCTGTGTTCGCCAATATTTTTATGGCTTTTTTTTTAGAAAACAACTTTAAAACTACTATGAGATTCAGGGCCTCTGTAACACGGTTTTTTTCGCAATAACTTTTTATCTATGCATTTCATAAATATAACGCTTATTCAGAATACATATTATATCAACACAAATTTTGAGTGTATTCTGCACTTCGTAGGTTGAATAAATTTGGTACTTATAATGTAAAAGTGACCTTTTTTGAAGACGGGCCAACTTATTCAGAGAAAAGGTTTCGAACGCACTTGTTACGTAACTTATGACAGCATTTCTTCCCTCTTTCTCGATGGATGATTGGCTATACGTAACGAAGGCTAAACCTCTGGCAACAATGTCATACAAATTTAAATACAAGCCTTTATAGGTCACAATCAGATTGACAAGATGTAGGGAATAGTTGGTAATTATCAAAAACATAGTAGACAAGCTTGATTTGATAACTGCTATATCCAATGTCAAGCAATTTTTATTTATTGGCTATCTACCTATTTACTGAAAAAAAAATAACCGGTACCGTATATTGGCTTTAAACCTTCACCAATAATTATCGTCAGAATGGTGACTTCATGAGGCTCCACCCACTTTCGCCTCGTTATAATTCAGGATAACACTGAAGGCTACCATGGGCATTGTTGGATTAGAAAATTTAACTTCTGGCTGTAAAAACTAATTTCTCGAGTAGTTGTAAGAAGTGCTAAATGATCCTCAAGGATCCCAGCAGTTGGCCTAAACGTTTAATTCATGTATATTACTGCTATACTGTTGCGGCACTACTGCTACAGTAGTACTACTACGCTAGCACTGATACCCCACCCACATCTATGTATCATTCCGCCATTCATAAAGTCTATGGGTTTCAGAGCCGATGGAATTTCTGTCTGGTGGATGGGCGGGGCAACATTTAGTCAAAAGGTGTTTGTTTACCTTGCTTACGTAATGAATGTTTTTCGACTCTTGGCTCGTAATCATTGGCCAGGGCGTCGGCTAGACCATTTTTACTCTGTAAAAATTAAAACTATCGGGTTTAGGTTATTGATAATGCTGACAAAATTTGTGTGTGGTTGTAAAATATACATATGTCAACTTTCAGCTACATCCGATGCTTTGACAAGGAGCAAAGTCCAAAAAACCGTGTTACAGAGACCCTGAATCTCATAGTAGTTGTCCAGATATATGTAAGCCTGTCTATTATAGATGATATGTTGATGACACATTTGCACTATTCAAGGAATCTTGGCAAGATGAGATGTTTCTGGACCATATCAATAGTCAACATGAAAATATAAGGTTCACCATGGAAAAGAAAACAATAATCGTCTACGTTTTCTAGATATCAATGTAAGCAGAGACAATGGTGATTTTACTACATCTGTGTATCGAAAAAAAAACATACACAGGACTCGCTAATAACTGCTATAGTTCATGTTTTAAGAATTTTAAACTAGACTCCATATATACTTTAGTTTATAGGGCCTTTCGATATTCTTCGAGTTGGTCTCTGTTTCATAATGAGATTTTGTTTTTAGTCAATTTTTTCTCACAGAATTCATATCCTAAAAATTTGTTTTTTATGGTCGTAATTAACAGGCTGTTGTAACAACACTTCTCTAATCCGACGCCCTCTTATAATGTCCCAAAGAAAAATATATTTACCACAATCCCGTTTATTTCGGACGGCAGCTTTTCAACCAAGCTTAAACAAATAATTGAACAAGAATTTGGATGCCTTAAGATTCAATTGATTCCAATCAATCCACTCAAGATTGGCGTATTCTTTAACTACAAGAATAAACTGCAGACCATTATTTATAAATTCAAGTGCCCAGGATGTCCCGGTATTGATGTTGGATCTTGCCGCAGGTTACTGCAGATGAGATATTGTAACCATTTGGGATACAGTATGCGAACTGGCCAGAAACTGAGTAAACCTGAATTTTCCATATAAAAAACCATGCTTCTATATGTAAAATCGAAGTTAATAAAAAGCATTTCTCCATTATTGGTGGTACAAGCCATAGTGATTACCTAACAACCCTTGAGTCCTTATACATCAAAAGGCTTGTTCCTTCTTTGAACTCTAACGTTTCCGCTTCTCTTCTTAATCTAGCATAACTGAAGTCGTAGGTTGGTGTCAAATCTTGGTCATTCGTTGTTCTCCTTTTCCGTTGAGTGGTTTGGTGAGAACTGGGTCTTTTTTACTGCAATCCTTTTAAGCTATATTAATATTTGTTAGTAATATGTTTTTTTTCTCTCTTAACTTTATTTTTAGAATATTTTTTGTAAGTTATAACAATTCTTATGTTATTTTTACAGACTGAAGATGCACAGAGAACATGTGAATAAACTTTGGCGTATGTATGTATGTATGTATGTATGTATGTATGTATGTGCAGAATATCGGAACAACAACGTTCAGGAACTCTACCAACAAGCAGCCTAGCAGCTGGCGAAGTCTGTTGCGAGAAGACTAGAAACGCCAGAATAGCAACATAAAATACAATAATAGAAAGAGGGATTTTAATGAATTGGTACTTCGGCCCCAGAACCACTTCTGTCAAGCAGCTCGGGCTTCGACCAGAACATATGTACTTGCTAATTATACGAAATACAATCACTAATGATTTTCGGGCTAAACTCTTATTCCACCCACTGCAACACCTGGCCTGTCAGCTAATTCCTGAGATGTATGCTAGTGTTGCACCAGCCCCAGTTGTTTAGGTTGAGTTAGGTTAGAATAGATTAAACTTACCCCAAATATAATTTGGCTGTGGGAAATATAATGAGATTATTCTCAAGAAAATTCTCTGGTTATTTTTAAGATGTGGCGTCCCGTTTTTTTTCATGGAACGTATTCGGTACTCTGTCACTTCTGAAAACGAGGACGGTCAGCTGGGTCAATAGGATTTGCATTCTCCCCTGCTATGGCGCTCAACGCTCAACAAAGTGTTGTTATTTCAACCTTATACTGCTAATGAGACACGTCACGAAATCCACTTCATAATTATTAATTTTATTCAGGTATACTACTAAACCTTGTTCAGGGTAATGTTCCACTTTGTTTAGCAAATTGATTTCCCCTCTCTTCTTCTCTCTTCCTTATACGTTCAGCGTTAGGCGTTTACGTACAAGTGCCTCTCATATTTGTGAGAGGAAGATGATTGATTGGTGATAAGTTATGTGGCGTCACGGGGAAAGATGAAGGTGCTAATGCATCAGCGTCCCTTCGACCCCTAGCTGCAGCCCCTTTCATCCATTCTACTTTACCTCCGTTCATATTATCTTTCTTCCATGTTACTGTCCAGTGTCCACCCTCTCTTGACAGCTGCTTCATAGTGCAACTGCTTTGAGGTTTTTCTCCTGTTACACCTTTCAAACCTTCTTAACTCTCGGTTTCCCTTCCAGCGCTGAATGGCCTCATAGGTCCCAGTGCTTGGCCTTCAGCTGTTGGAAACAGGTGATGTGGAGCTGCTACACCGCTGAAATTCGAGGGAGAAAAACCAACCTCTCCCAGAAGCCACCAGAGAAATGCAGTCATCTGCTTGAGGAACAAGTCAACCGAGTGTTCTGTCTGGTGGTGGCCTCAGCCACGGCTCATAAAGCTCTTAGCTGCGGCCCATGAAACTCAACCATGGACTGGGGGTGGCCTATGTTGTTGGTAACTATAGCACTGCCAGAGGTACGATTATGACTAACTTTAACATTAAATAGAATAAAAACTACTGAGGCTAGAGGGCTGCAAGGTGTTACGTTTCATGACTGGAGGGTGGATGGTCAACGTACCAATTTGCAGCCCTCTAGCCTCAGTAGTTTTAAAGATCTGAGGGCTGACGGACAGACGAAGCCGGTACAATGGTTTTCTTTTAAAGAAAGCTAAAAATGAGGCTTACTTCACATCCGAGTGGGAAAAGCAGCGGGACAGAGACTTGACATTCTCTTCGGCCCACATTTGGTACTGTGTAGGAATCGGATCATTTGACATCTAGCTCATCAATTGAATGGTGTAAGCCAAAGCATAAGAATATGAGATGTATTTTTCTGCACTTCATTTATAGTGTTTTAACGCTGTAAGCATTACTGATCTGTATTCGTGGGATAACAGCAGGTGGCGTCATTCTGTCTCGTCTTTATATTTGGCATTTAAAGCTCTTTCAAATTGACATCTAAATTTTAAAAATCCCTGTCGGTGGTATAGTTTCGACAGAACACCTCACGCGATGCACTTTTTAGGTATTACTGAAGGTTCATTACAACGTCTCTTCGGCTCCTAGCTGGGACCCCTTTCATTAATTTTACTTTACCTCCGTTCATATTGTCTTTCTCCCCCTTACTTCCCACCCTCTAATAAGAGTTGTGTCAGCATTAGTCTCAGCGCTGAATGAATTCACAAAGTCCCAGCAGCGCTTGGCCTTTGATTCAAATTTTATATTCCAATTCCAGATTTGATTTACCACCCATCATGAATATGTGACTTTGAAAACAGGAAAATGTAGGCAAGTCTTCATGAATCTACAGCGATGGTTACTGATCCTATTTGCCTCAGCATCTCGTCTTACGATTCCCGGAAAGTTTTATCTCTGGAAGTCAGAAGTCTTCCGTCAGCAGAGCCAGGGGTCTTGTTCTCCTAATTGTAGAATGTCCTTCTTCGTCTGTGTCCGAAAGTTTCGCATTTGAAAAGGGAACTACCTGTCTAGCAGAACGTTAGCATCCACGCCCTGTTGAAAAGCCCCTCATTGGCGTGGTCGGTATGGTGTTGGCGTGTCGCGAGTTCGATTCTCGGACATTCCATTGAGGGGTGAGAGATATGTATTTCTGGTGATAGAACTTCACTCTCGCCGTGGTTCGGAAGCCACGTAAAGCCGTTGGTCACGTTGCTGAATGGTTAACCACTGGTTCCATGCAACGTCAAAAACAATACAAACAAAAGCCCTGTTGAAGGGTTGCAATGCCTAACTGCTCATTCAAGACGCATTTGATCCCCCTACTCTGAAACTGTTGCAAGCCAAGGATGCTGGCTGTTGCTTCGAAGTGAAGAAAAGGTGCATTCCATTCTTTTTATTTCATTAAATTTTTACAACTGATGCTTCTTTTTAGAAGAATTTGTTTGTTTATATGTTGTATTTTGCATACTATAATCTTATTATTTTTCTTTCACTTAACTGTGAGTATTCAGGTCTCCGAAGTGTTGACGTGTGAGCAAATATTAAATAAAAGTGAAAAAAAAAACGTTAACATAAATATGCTCTTTATTTTTACCATGAATAGAAGCATTATAATATCTGACACTCATTGCATTCATTATGTCGATCATTAATTTCATTATAATGCCAAGTAGTATTAATCTCATTCACGACTGAGGTATGAAAATGGCAGCCTTCAAAGTGCAAAGAAATTCAATAACTTTGCTTAACAGTGGATCAGTCTAAACCAAAGTCAATTACAGGTGCTGAAATGAATTACAATAACAACTTCAACGATAATCATCAGTATAATAATACAATAACAAAATTCCTCAGCATAATAATACAATAAAAATTGCACTCACTTTACCTGGAATAGGGAGGGTCTCAAAGAGTGAACGGTACATGCAATGTATGGGACCATCCATCCTTGCAAGCATAGCCCTCCTAGTGACACAACCTTTACTATAGATATATGCAAACCGATAGCTATACAAACATAGTTAGCAAAGACGAAAATACCTCATTTTTATTGCAAAAACGTTTATGAGTGAGATACTGGTATAGTGATGATGATTAATATGCCATTGCAATGTGTATCATTAGCAAACCTAATTTCCTTTGGAGCTATGATTATTAAGAATAAAAGGGTCAGTGGCCACCAATTAACCCTTGAATGGAGAAAGACCGTTAAAATCCAGCAGAAACAAAATGAAACTTGTCTCTTGCTATTCATGAGAATACTATACTTCACAGACTCACGTAGACAGAAAGCTTGAACGGATGTCTGATAAGTCTCCGTATTCCAACACAATGTAGTACTGATCACCTCCATAACTGTTTGGTTCATGCGAAGCCCAACGCAAGGGAGGAGAAATAACCTGCCCGTCCATGTTGTACCAAGTGGTTGTGTCATTAGGAAAGCGATACATTCCAATGTGAAAAGTGTTAATGCCAGAAATAGCAGTGTAAACAGCACTGTAACTGTAATCAGGTGGATAAAACATCCGCCCTCCCAGATTCTCACATTTTGTTCTGCAGTCGGTCTAGATTGCAGAATCTTCACTCTGGCATTATTTATGCCAAAGCAGAAATACGTCCTGAGGGTAGATGGGGCATCCTCGATCTCTGGCAGGGCAGTTAGAGGGTCCAGAAGGCTGCAATTGCGCATTGCAACATCCCAAGTCAGCAGCCAGCAGCCACGGGTGATACAGTGAGAAGCGCAGCTGAGAATGGAGAAGATGATGAGATCTTTTTCTGATAAAAGCTTGATAATTAATTTGAACGAGATACATGAGCTTTCTGATTCTCGCTCTCTTATTCAGTATAACTTATTTGAAAAGAAATAGTCTCTGTTCAAATGGAATTAGAAAAAATCGCTTTTAACTGGTGGTTTCCAAAGGATGATCAGGTTTTAGTAATGACAGAGTAAGACGAACAAGACTTGTAAAATCAAAATGAAGATAACTGTATCTCGTGATTGGTGTGAACCACGAAGAAGTTGGGCATTACAGTACAACTGTTTCTGTCTTGGATGACTCATATCTGTGTTCCTGTGCACCTCTAGAAAGTCCCGCATAGGAAAAGGCTATTTTTGATAGTAATAAATAATGCTTCCCACATGCGTGACTCCTAAGTAGAGCGTATACATTTTTTTTTTTTTTTTGCAGTAAGGGAAGTCAATTACAATGCCACTGGTCTCTCCTTTGTCGAGGATCAGTATGAATCAATACACAGGTCAGCTCAACAATTCTTGGGTTGTATCTAAACAAGTGTTGCATTGCTCCTCAAATCATCCCTAGCTTAATGCACAATGCAAACCTCTTGGCTTTTTATTTATCATTTGCTAATGGCAATATGCCTACAGTCAGCATAGTGCAATTGCATTGGAATACTACGAATACGACGTCAACTTCAATGAACAATTAAGACTGACCAGGTTTTAATGCAATCTTAAGCTTCAAGACCTGAACGGCTGTTACCTCTGGACACTGATTGAAAAGAAGGATGTGTAACTCCCAGTAAGCTTTTAACCAGGAAGGAGTACCTCTTCGTGGATCCTATCCCGACGGAGCCTGATTCCGTCAAGGCCAGCAGCAGCTGAGAAGATCAGAAGTCGCCGGAAATGCATCGTCACCTGAAGTGAAGAATGTCTCTACTCAGTACATTGAGACAACGTATTAAAGAAACATCTTTTCTGTAAAGTAGACATCCTGATTTTGCTGTAGAGAGGAGAGAGAGAGTGGAGATGGGGGGGGGAGGTAGTACGAGGATAACGGAGTTGATTGATATCCTCATTTATATGGAAATAGAGGAAGGAACCGCAGCTGCATATGAGCAGGAAATATAAATGTAACAGAAGAAAAAAATGAAGGTAACAAAAATGACGAAAGACAGACGACTTCGAAACCACACGAAGACAGACGTAGAAAACCGAAATTAGATAAAAAGAGAAGATAATCATCGAACCCAAAGTAACGTTTATCTACTGACGGACATGATTGCCAAGGAAATGCAGGCAGAGTTGAGCGATGATGCTGAAAAGAATGAAAGAAAACAATTGGAAAGAATTACTTTTTTAGCAAAGAGAGGACGTTTTTGACAAAATTCAACCTGCCATTCTTCCCCCATTGTCACACCATCAACCTGGTAACAATATAGTCAAATGGCCATCATCCTTTAACACACACACACACACACACACACACACACACACACCATACATACATACATACATACACACACACACATCATATATATATATATATATATATATATATATATATATATATATTGTTACGAAGTGCCAGGTATCTGGTTACCATTCATCAATTGTTACCTCACAAAAGCCAGACACCTGAACCCTCATCACAGGTATTAAATGACTGAATACTCTAAAGGCAACAGTGATCCCCTAACAACTTACCAGTATTGCAGAAAATCAGACTAAGTTCATCAAAACAGGTGTGAGGTAATCTTGTAAGAAATTAAATTAATAAAAGGGCATCACTCCATCAACAACTTTAAAAGTCTAAGTATTCCCTGATTTCAGAAGTCTAAGTACTTCCCTGGTTCTAAGTCACTTCAAGTAAATTGAAGGAAAGCAGATCAATTACCATTCTATGTTTCTACCTAACATAAATATAATCATAATTAAATATACTTATACTGGTGTAAGATAAAGAAAACACTTATAAAAACTTTAAATACAAAAATTTATTATTAAACTCAAAGTTTATAAATGAAATTTACAATATCAGGGAAAATTACTCTTACTTGAAAACAAAGTAAAGTTTAATTAATTCTTGAGTCAAATTAAGTAAAATTAAATCAAAATTAATTTATCACAAAATTCAAGAAAATTAATTCAATTGAAATTCAAAAGTGTTAGGCAATAATTGAAAATTTGAAATTAATCCACAAGTGCTAAACAATAATAAAACTTGAAAAGAATTCTAAGTAAATGCAAATTAATTCACAAGTGTTAAATTTAATTAAATGTTCAATGATTAAGCAATGAAAATAACTAAGTCAATTAAATTGCGAATGTAAATGAAAATACAGAAAAATGTGGACAGTATCAAAATAAAAAGGCACACTTCAACAAGAAAATGAAAAAATGCACAAAATGAAACAAACAAAAAACACAAAAATTTGCCATGTGTAAAAGTGTAAATCTTTTCACTCAAAACATTGTAACCATCAGTTTTTACCAAACCACTGTTCCTATCAGTTATTAGTTTCTTGCCAAACCATTATAACCATTAGATGTTAGTTGCAACTAATAAAAATATAACACACTTTACCTTTTTGGTATACCAACTTCTTTCTTTCTTTGCTGCAGGCTTGATTCACACTTTCACAAAACCCAGGCGCCGTTACAACAACAATGTTTGTTCAGATTTCACAAAAAACACTAAATAATACTGAATAAACTCTAAGAAATATCAACTCTGAAATTCTCAAGTTACGAGTGACCAATTCACGTTACGTTAAAATAATCTCAAGGATGGAGAGAGAGAGAGAGAGAGAGAGAGAGAGAGATCTGAACGCCTCACTGTTCAAAGATATAATCAAATCTCTTCCTTGTGAAAACTGGACTGAGGAGATGACACAAATGTTTCTGGGCAATAATGCTTCTAGAAGCTTCAAAATCTTACACAACTTCATATACAAAATGTGTAATCTGCACGTGGTTCTGATCAAAGACATAAAAGACATACACGTATGAGACTAGTCTGTTAAAAAAAAGACACGTACTCAACTGAAACGGAAGTTGAGCGATAATCAAGATTGACATGTTTTGATAACATCGCAAAGACTCGAGCTTGCTTATCAAACGTGTTGACAGATTAGGAAAGCAAACAGATCTCGCAGTTCTGACATAATAGGGAAACAATTGTAGTTTCAAATGGACAAAGAAAATCCCTCTCTTTCTACATTCTACGTTATATATATTATTCTTTTACATTATGTTATGCGAAATCTGAACACACACATTTTAAAACATCTTATCTCTAAGCTATCTAGGAATCTGAAAAAATGTTGCACAAAACAAAATTCTACATAACATTTTATACAGTCACAGAGGTGATATATGCATTTTGAAAGTAGCAATATATATATATATATATATATATATATATATATATATAGATATATATATATATATATATATATATATATATGAGAATGCCCATCTACTCTCCTCAAGACTAATGTTTTGAGGGAGAAGACAAACAATTGTCGCCATGGTGCTCTGTTTTGTTTATTCTCATCCTGACAAGTTTTTCCAGCCACGAACTATCTGCTGCCCTCAGGGCTAAGGCTTTCTTCTATAGCATTCCATAGGGACAAAATAAATGGCCCAGTCTTCTTTTGGAATACTAAGAGAATACGGTATTTTTGTTGTAAACTTTAAAAAAAAATGATTTTTTCGTTGTAAGATAATGACAGTTAGGCTGAAATGATAATAATGTGGATGTGTCCCAATATAGCGACCAAGGATTTTGCAATGATTTTGCAAACTGCTTCATGTCCTGAAGTGAATTGGACACTCACCTGTGTTTTACAGACGAGGATTATACGCCCACCAGGTGAGACGGCCAGGCAGGCAATGGGCGGTCTTTCGAATCGCAAAGGTAACCGGAAAATGTCTTTAACTATTCAAGCCGAGGGAGACTATAGAATTCCCTCATCATAACCAACCATATGGGCTTTCAGGTTATGTGGTCTTAAGGCCAGGTTTCTCTTTTATATCCCTCTCGTTTAGTTATGTAAAGAGAGCTCCTCAGTATTGGACGAATACCAACGATTTTTGATGCTTCCTTCAAAAGACCAAAAGTCAAACAGATCATGTGGTAGAAATAATAATGAAACTCAAAGTCCAAACTTACGATTCTTTGAGTTCCAGAATAAAGGAGACGATTCATTTTGAGTATTTTCTGTCAAATGTATAAGAGATTAGCAGTGTGCTTTTTTTTTTTTTTTTTTTTTTTTTGTTTTTTTTTTTTTTTTTTTTTTTTTTAACCAGGGAGAGTCACAACTTTAACCACTGCATTCATTTGCATATTTCAGTTTTCTTTGAAGATATTGATACAAATCTTGTTGTATTTTTTATTCTGGAAGAAAAATCTTCTACAAAGTTATCTGAACTTAACTGATTTCGGTGGAAATTAATTTTCAATTTCCAAGGCGAATACTCCGTTAAAACTCCCAAACCACTGTATGGGATTAGTGCCGTTATGGCTCCTTGTGGTGCACTGTAGGCATTATGCAATGTTGCAACGTCCCATCGGCCCGTGGCTACAATTACTTAGCGGTTTAGCTTGCTGTCCAACTCCTTTCCTTCAATATCTTAAGCTCGGAATGGCCGGAAGTCCCCCAGTGCTGGGCTCAACAGCCTAAATTTCATTTGATTGGTCAAACTTCCTCCCAAATAAGAATGGCCTGTTCAGAGTGAATCCCGTCACGGCTTTTGATTTTGTGCACAGAATAAAAACCTTAGAACATTAAAAATAAAAGTGATAAGCATAAAATTATAAATAATGAAAATAAAAATAATAAAAAAACTAACAGTAAAGAAATAAAATAAAACTAATAAAAATTAGGAATAAAATAAAAATGATAAAATAATAATAATCATAAACATAAAAATGAAAATAATAAAAATAGAAATTAAAATAATAAAAACAATAATACAAATAATCTAGGTCTTGGGACGAGTCAGAGACAACAGTGAAGTGATTCGGTTCAGTTTTCCCTCAGACGCAAAGTTATCAGTTATTGATTGTCAGTTATTGATTATCAGTATTCATTATCAGTTATTGAAGCGCTCATTGTAATTAAGAACAACTGCAGGCCTCTTGTAGATACTTCTACAGCTTGTAAGTAAGGTTATGTTGACGTAGGATTTGAAATCTGTACGTAGTAGGCACTTTTGCATGCTTAAGCACAGCTGTAGGTGCAGGAATGCAAGTAGGTATGTGCGTAGGTAGGAGGTTGAGGGCATTATTATTACAAGTGTTATATCACAATATATATATATATATATATATATATATATATATATATATATATATATATATATATATATATATGTGTGTGTGGTGTGTGTGTGTGTGTGTGGAAATATATATATATATATATATATATATATTATATATATATATATACATATTTATATATATATATATATATATATATATACTATATAATATATATATAATATATATATATATATATATATATATATATATATATATATTAGATTAGCTTAAGATAACGTGGCATAATTTTTCATTTGATTTACTTACATTGCTTTCCGAAGGCCGTGAAGTAGTAGTTTTCTTATTCAACTTTCCCTGAGCATTTCTGGCACGTGTCTGATTTATGCTAGTAAAGTGAAACAGTGAATTGACAGATGTGCTTAATTAAGCCGTTTACTCTTAGAAGTGGTGCTTTATGACGTATCTGTGACGCAGAGCCATCCTCCTTGCTTAATTATTTTAAAACTTTGGATATCTTCATACAATGTATTAATTTGTTTTTTTAAAGAATTTCGTATGGTCCATGATATTTAAAATGACATTTAACCATAAGTCAAACAACCATTTGAAAAGGTATAGTGGAGGATACGCTACACCTACGTAACTGATTCACGTCACCATTCCATCGAGGGGTCAGAGATGTGTATTTCTGGTGATAGAAGTTCACTCTCGATGTGGTTCGGAAGTCACGTAAAGCCGATGGTCCCGTTGCTGGTTCCATGCAACGTAAAAACACCAAACAAACAAACTGATTCACGTCACCACTTTTGAGGATGGTTGGGTGGCTAAGCGGAGAAAGCTTCGACCTTATTTTCTTAAGTGAAAAAGTCAATGAAGCATATATGGCAATGCACAGTAATTCCGAAAATTAGGACGAAGTTTGAAACACTTAATTAAGTGCTTCAGTGGCATGGAAATCCATTAGTCGGTTTAAAAGTTGCTGAATTGAATTGAATATGGAATTTAGGCCGAAAGCCAAGCACTGGGACCTATGAGGCCATTCAGCGCAGAAACGGAAACTGACAGCAAAAGGGTTGAGAGGTGTAACAGGAGGAAAACCTCAAAGAAGTTGCACTAGGAAGCAACTGTTAGGAGAGGTTGGAATTATTACTCTGAGTGGAATCTGACTACTAGTTGTTGCCGTCGATTCTATGTAAACAAAGCCTCATAAAATCTGTAAAATGCCAGTGAAAGTTCATATTTTTATAAGATATATTTTCAGTACTCTATCCTCTCCTTTGTCTCTTTCAGATGACTGTGGGTATTTTCCTTTCAGACGATTGTGGGTATTTTCCTTTCAGATGATTATGGGTATTTTCCTTTCAGATGGTTGTGGGTATTTTTCTTTCAGATGATTGTGGGTATTTTTCTTTCAGATGATTGTGGGTATTTTTCTTTCAGATGATTATGGGTATTTTTCCTTACAGATGATTATGGGTATTTTCCTTTCAGACGATTGCGGGTATTTTTCTTTCAGATGATTGTAGGTATTCTTCTTTCAGATGATTGTGGGTATTTTTCTTTCAGATGATTATGGGTATTTTCCTTTAGATGATTATGGGTATCTATCCTTACAGATGGTTATGTGTATTTTCCTTTCAGATGGTTATGGGAATTTTCCTTTAGATGATTATGGGTATTTTTCCTTACAGATAATTATGGGTATTTTCCTTTCAGATGATTATGGGAATTTTCCTTTAGATGATTATGGGTATTTTTCTTTCAGATGATTATGGGAATTTTCCTTTAAGATGATTGTGGGTATTTTCCTTTCAGATGATTACGGGTATTTTCCTTGGGTTGTTCCGGAAGATGCGAGTAAATATTCAACAACAGTGAAAAAAAATACGATTTTATCACAGATATGCTCTTTATTTTGACCATGTTTTCCGTTGTATTATGTCCAACATTAATTTTCATGCAATATAAAGTCTAGACTTAATATAATTCATGACTGAGATTGCTGAAATACAAAGACTTTCAGTAACTTAGCTTAATAGTGTATCTATTATAAATGTGAAAAAATTACAGGTGATGAATTGTTTTCCATAGTAACCACTTTGATAATAAGTCATCTATAGAACATTATTAAAATTCAAAGAGTGAGAGGGACGCATAATGTAAACAGTCACCATCCTTGCAAGCATAATCCCTGCTATCGCTACAAAACTCACTATTAATATGCAGGATGATAGACATAAAGACATACGTATGTCTAGATGTGGCCGTGAAATTTGTGAAAAGGAACATACGTCACACTTCACAGTACTCTTACTACTACTCAACTTTCTAAACTATCCCCTATCATGGTTAGCTTGCTAACTGCCCTCACTCTTCTTTAATCAATCTTATCTATCAGCTGAAAAAAAATTAGAAATACACTTGAGATATTGATAAAGAATAATATGTGATTATGAAGGCCATCATCAGTAAATCTATTTTTATTTGGAGCTATAAAGAAGGTAAACAAAGACAAGTGGATGTCAACTTACCCTAAGAAACAAAAAAATAAAAAAATCCTTGTTCCTTATGATTCACAAGAAAACTGAACAGTATTCACATAACAGTCCTGAATCATTTCAGTACACTTAAGCTGATA
Source organism: Macrobrachium nipponense (assembly GCF_015104395.2). NCBI lineage: Eukaryota > Metazoa > Arthropoda > Malacostraca > Decapoda > Palaemonidae > Macrobrachium > Macrobrachium nipponense. The sequence goes on from NC_061103.1 coordinate 51,956,495, forward strand.
CATAAAAGCTTAATGTTATTGTGGGCAAAAATAATAGAATGAAATAAGATAATTTCAAACTGCTTGTCAATAGGAAACTAAACAGATCTTGAAACTGCAAGAACTATCAGAGATTATTAGGTTGAAATATAAGAACCACTTTTACTTCCGTCGAGTTATAGAGTCGAAAGATATAAATCTCTAAGTTCTAATAGACTTTACAGTGTCTCCTACTTATCGTTACCAAAAGAGGTCTCAAATATTTTTGCAAGGTATTTATACTTAGGAAAAAGCCTCTATCTCTGTTGTACCCAAGTATCACCGACAACGTTTTTTAACCTCGGGTAAAGTCATCCGACAATTTCCTCTGTGTTGCTTTGATGGTTTTATCTACAGATGCTACCCTTATATTTGTCTTTTTAACCAAACGCACGCATACATGCACGCACACTTAAATAATAAAAATCTATTAGCCAAAATTAAACTGAACAGCGTTGTCTAGTAACAATAGACTGCTAAGTCAACTTTATTTTTTTTAATTAACGAAACATTTATATAGGAAAGCTATTGTGATCTATTGTACAGAGCAAATTTTACCCCAAAGAACTTATTCCAACATGAGGCATTTGCCAGTAGAAGTCCTTATGATTTTACGAGTATGGATGTCCTTGAAAATGCACCGTGTGCTCTATACTTCACAAGTACAACTGTCATGGTAATTGCTTTATAGCAAAGTTAAGGGAAAGGAAAACGCATCTTCTTCGAGAAGTTCTGCAGCACGGAGGCTTTCGCACGTGTGTTGGGGCGCCTGTTCTCATGATGGTTCTAGAATCGACAGCAGTGTTGTGGAAAGGACACACGCCATCACGTCGTGAGAAACGCAGCGATTTCTGATGCAATACTTCGTCGAGATTCTTCTAAATCGTTCCCGTCGTCTCGGGAGTCTGTGACGTTCGCTGGAAGGCCCCACCCCCAAATTGCCGTATAAATACGACTGACAAAGTAGGAGAGATCAGATCGTCAGTGAGAGAGAGCAGATCATCAGTAAGAGTCACAGATCAGATTATCAGTGAGAGCTCAGCAGCAGAGATCAGAGATCATCTGAGAGAGATAAGAGAAGAAGAAACAGACAAAGGATCAGAGAGGAAAAGGAGCTCGAGAGTTTGGTCGAATTCTGGTCAAGTCGTCGTCAGGAGTGGACGACAGAGTTATTTTGACGTTGAGCAAACCTTCAGAGAAGTAAAGTTCTACAAGAGGTTTCGTGGAGTTCCTGCCTTTCGAGTATCAAGAATAGACATTGTTTTCCGCAGTACAGAGTCAAGAAGACGACTAAAGTTCCACCGTTCTCCCTTGTGAAGCCATCGCTTCGAGTCGCAAAACTGGCCAGCAAGTACTTTCATTACCTCACTGTTCCCCCAGTTCACGCATTGTAAGATTTTACTTGTGGTATGTAAATAGGAGAAACCATCCTGCATTTATCTTTGTTAGTGAGCCTGTAAATAAACCTTTGTTCTTTTAGTGTTTCTTTCTGTATTCGTATCCCCAGTTTCAACTTTTGGTGTTGAATTCTTTTTGTTTATTTTCATATCGAACTTGGAGCAGACCTCTCTCGGTTCGTAACAACAACCATACGAATAACTAGTGATTATACCTACGTCGGAGAGTTCTCCGAAATGTAATACAACATTGTACTGGTTCCCTCCGTTATTGTTTGGTTCATGCGAAGCCCAACGCAAGGGAGGAGAGATAACCTGCCCGTCCATGTTGTACCAAGTGGTTGTGTCATTAGGAAAGCGATATATTCCAATGTGAAAAGTGTTAATGCCAGAAATAGCAGTGTAAACAGCACTGTAACTGTAATCAGGTGGATAAAACATCCGCCCTCCCAGATTCTCACATTTTGTTCTGCAGTCGGTCTAGATTGCAGAATCTTCACTCTGGCATTATTTATGCCAAAGCAGAAATACGTCCTGAGGGTAGATGGGGCATCCTCGATCTCTGGCAGGGCAGTTAGAGGGTCCAGAAGGCTGCAATTGCGCATTGCAACATCCCAAGTCAGCAGCCAGCAGCCACGGTTGATACAGTGAGAAGCACAGCTGAGAATGGAGGAGAAGATGATGAGGTCTTTTACTGATAAAAGGAGTAGATTTCAGTTTTCCTTTTATCGTTTATATCTTATTCAAAAAAATGTAGTCATCGCTCAAAAGGAATTAGATATAATCACGAAAAAACCAAACCAGAAACTACCGCTAATTTATACTCATCTCCTGATAGAAGAATTGTAAAGTTTATGAATGGGATTTCTCCTGACAAAATTGGAGAAATCCAGCATACTCGGGACGTGTTCAAGATTTTCCCATCACGCACAATTTGTAAATACCATATTCCTAAGTTTTAACGTAAATTAAAATGTGTTAAAACCTACGGTCAAATAGATCCTCGTTTCACTAACGAAAATTAAAATAAATATGCTATATTTTATGCGAAATAATTTTTCTGTACTGTTTAACATGCACATTATTTATTTTTTACATTTTCATTCTAATAAATAAATCATAAATATATTATCCTAAAATTCCTGTATTTTTAGCTCAATGCGAAACACCCTTTTAAGACCTCCCCCTCTCCCCCCCCACCCCCCCCACCTCCCCCAACAACAACAAAGTAGTTTGTAGGTTTGCTTCCCGAGTAAGCGAAAAATTTAATTGACTAGTCAGCCGAAATTATAACTAGAAATCCCAGCTAGAAAAATTCTTGTCTCAACTTTAGCTCCCCAGCTGAAATGATGTGGTTAAAGTCCACTGAATCTGTTACTTTATAACTAAAAATATTAGTAATGACATCCATATACAACCTAAGGTTCAAAGTTAAATTTTCTCCTCCCCCACCCCCACTTTTTTTTTTTTTTTTTTTTTTGACACTTAGAGTCGTCCTGGTACAACTTTGCTTCTCATTTAAACAGCATTTTTGAAAACCACAGCTCTTCAATTCATTTGTAAAGTCCTGAAAATTCTACCCCATATTCTTTATAAAAACGTTGGCTGCAAACATTCCAATGATAAAGGAGATTGGGTGAGGGTGAATCCAAACTTGATCAAGTCATAAAAGTGGTACAGGGCTATTTTCAAGGCATTTGGCTACCTGTCAATGTTCTTTTAGAGTCGCATGGTGTGAGGCCAAGGTTAGTTGTAAGTGTAACCTAACCTTATTTTAGCCTAACCTTAAAGTGCCAAAATACGGCCAAATTTCTAAGGGTTAACAAGTGATACCAGCGAAACTGAAGTGATGGACTAAAGAATTTAAATACGGGAAAAACATGAGTCATGGAAAACAATAGGGGTTTGTTATGGCAATGCTTAATATTACAAACATGCGTGACTCTACGTTAGTAGAGCGTACCTCAGTTGCTACATAATTAGGTCATACACTTTTTTTTTTTTTTAGCAAAGGCGGTCAGTTACATTGCCGCTAGCCTTTCTTTTGTTCGAAGATCGAGACGAATCGATGCATGGATCAGCATAGAAACTTATGGGTTCTGCCTACACAGTATTGCTTTACTTTTCAAATCATTCCCATCTTTGTCCACTAAAGTCTTATCATTTTATTTATTAGCATTTGATTTATCATTTGCTTGCAGTGAACTGATATTTGGTTGTGGCTGCAATACACCGTCCATTTGGTTGTATCAAATAGAAATAGAAATATAAAAGTTTGACAATCCCCAACACAAATGTCTTTAAGTATTTCGCAAAAAAAATAAAATAAAAAAAAAAGTCGAAATATAAGTGTGTACGTGTGGCAGAATTTTTATTTTTATTTTGCTATGCTGTTGTGGCAGTTTGATGACTTAAAAAGGACACATTAACTGCTGTTTATCAGTAATATGCTTGCAATGGAGCATAGTGCAATTGCATTGGAATAGTACACTACCCTCAATGATTAACTAAGACTGGCTAGGTTTTAATGCAATCTTAAGCTTACCTTTGGACATTGATTGAAGAGAAGGATGTGCAACTCCCACTAAGCTTTTGTCCTGGGAGGACTAACTCGAAAGTCTTTGAGGATTGTACTTCGACAGAGCCTGATTTCCTCAACGCCAGCAGCGTTATAGCTGAGAAGATCAGCAGTCCTCCGAATCTCATTGTCACCTGAAATGGAAAAAGGTGCCTGCTTAATGCATTGAGACAACGTATTGAAGGAAGTTCGTTCTTATGAAGTAGACATCCTGATTTTGCTCGAGAGAGAGAGAGAGAGAGAGAGAGAGAGAGAGAGAGAGAGAGAGAGAGAGAGAGAGAGAGAGAGAAATGTGGTTTGGGAAGCTAATGGGAATCTGCATTCGTTTGGGCGACAGGGGAAGGAAATTTAGCGGCAGAAGAGGCAGAATGGAACAGGACGAACAGGAAATGATGGGGTAACAGAAATGAGCGACGAGCTGACGGCTTAATCTTCTTTTGGAATTCTAAGAGAATTATGAGAATATACGAATACGGTGTTTTTGTTGTAAACTTTTAAAAAGAGTATACATATTTTTTTTAAGTTTTAAGATAATGACAGTGTGTGTGAAATAATAATTAATCTGAAAGTGAACTGGTAACAACCTTTGTTTGTAGACGAGTATCCGGCCGCCAAGTGATGGCCTGGTCTTTCGACCCACAATTCGAGAGTGACTCGATATAATCAATCATATGGGCCATCAAGTAACGTGCATCACATTCTTCTTCTTCTTCCCATGTCACGACCAGTCACCAGGGTTGTGAGAATAGGTATTCGCACGAAAACCTAACGCACCCACCATTCATCAATTTCCAGTTGGGCTACCGCACACGTAGGCAAAAAATATTAGGAACAGAAGTCGATACGTAACTAAGGCTACGGCCCCCACCAAATCCGTCTCGGCGCGTCACGTGCGTCCAGAACAGCTAAGCGTTTTGTGCGTTTCGATCAACTGTCATCGGGCACACAAGCTCACGTGCGTGTGCACGTCTCAAAGACAAAATCACCACCCCATACGCAACAAGTTATGGAGTCTTAAGGCAAGGCTTCTATTTTTTTTTTTTTTTTTTTTTACCTCTCTCGATCAGTTATGGCAAAGTTTCTCAATAGTGGATGAATTCCAACGATATTCGATGCTTCCATCGAAAAACCAAAAGTCAGTTTGATCATGTGGTAGAAATAACGATGGACTTTAAATTTTATATGCAAGAATCTTCGAGTTCCAGAAGAAAGTAGATGATTCATTTTAATTATTTCCTGGCAAATTTATAAAAGATTAGCAGGGTGCTACTTTTAGCCTATCTAGAGGAAGGCAAGTGTTTCGGTAGTCTCCAATTCATTTACGTATTCCAATATTCTTTGAAGAACATCAGTATAAATCCGGGTAGGAATTTCGATTCTAGAAGAAAAATCTTTCACAAAGGTATTTGAAGTTATTTGATTTCTGTGCGAATTCACTTTCAGATTTATAGACGAATATTCCGTCAGCCTCCTGAAAATTTCCGGTATTGCTGGTGTTTTGCTCCTTGTTAAGTTAAGTATATCTTAGTTTAACCAGACCACTGAGCTGATTGACAGCTCTCCCAGGGCAGGCTGGAAGGATTAGATTTTGTTATGTGACTAGGAACTAATTGGTTACCTGGCAACGGGACCTACAGCTTATAGTGGGATCCGAACCACATTCTATCGAGGAATGGATTGCTAATCACCAGAGATGAATTTCTCTGGTTCGCGTTGGCAGAGCCGGGAATGAACTCGATAGGCGAGCACACAACCCTTGTGTGAGAGTGCCTCATTGGCGTGGTCGGTATGGTCTTAGCCTGCCCCCTCGGTGGTCGTGAGTTCGATTCCCGGGCATTCCAGTGAAGTGTGAGAGATGTGTATTTCTGGTGATAGAAGTTCACCCTTGACGTGGTTCGGAAGTCACGTAAAGCCGTTGGTCCCGTTGCTGAATAACCACTGGTTCCATGCAACGTAAGAACGCCATTCAAACAAACAAACCCGCCACAATTGACTTATTTTTTTCTTTTTTTGGTACTTCATCTCCTACGTTATCAGGGCCTCTTTATCCTGCTGTAAGTTCCAACTGCGGGAAGAGGTGGCGTAATTTGGCGTGTTTAGCAGATTCGAAATATGATGAGGTAGCAGGAAGGGAACTGGCATTTCTCATCTATGAAATCAGCAACAGTCCTAACCAAAAAGATACAAAAGCATTCATAGATATATTAGAAGGATATAATCCTTCAAACTGGAACAAATCTAATGAAAACATCTTGAAAATAATTGAAGAAGTTCCAAATAAAATCCAAGTGGTCAAGAGACTCATAAAGAAAATATACATAAACCAACATATCCCGACAAAGAAAATGAATAAGGTGAATCTTGTGAATATCCTAATTGATGCATTAGGAAAAAGAAAAAAAGAATGCCAAAAGCATGCAAACTGTGTAAGGTTTGGTATAGCATAGTCAATCCACAAAACCTAATCAGAAAATGTGCTGCATGCAACATTCCGACCCATCCACAGTGTGCTGAGGTAATACAAGATTTGAGAAAAGATAAAAGAATTTTTTGTTCAACATGTCTATCATGGTAGACAATGTTATTAAATCAAGATTGAATGTACAAATAGTTGAGGATGAAGAAGAAGAGGAAGAGGAAGAAGAAGAAGAAAAAGAAGAAGAGGAAAACGGAAGAGAAGTAAACAAAAATGAAATGACAGAAAAAAAATAAGGAAAACAAAGAACAAGATAAAAGTATGGATGCAGAGATACTCATTGATACTACATATGAGGCAATAAAGCAGCATACCTACGAAGAAATAAATTACGATATGACAACAGAAAAGCAAATCCCGAAGAGGCTCTACCCAGATCTATACAATGATGGGAAAGAGGAAAAAATAGACAAGAAAGACAAAATCTGCAACCTTTTGAAAAGAGGGAATTGCAGATTTGGAGAAAGATGTACTACAAACATCCTAAAATATGTCAAAACTATGAAATATATGGTAAATGTGCATACTTAGATGGATATGGGGATGATTGCAGAGATCTGCATCCAAAAATATGTAAAAACCTAAAAGAAGGAAAAGGATGTAAGTTCGACAAAAAATGCAAATATATGCACCCTGTAGCCATGAATCATAATCAAATAAATAACCAACCAAGTAATAAAATCCAAAATAAGAAAGAAACAAATAAAGAGAGAAATCAAGATATCAGGTAAAAGAGAAAAGCAAACCACCAATGAGATGCAGAGGTGTCAGCAAAAAATTTCAAAGCATCAGCTCCGAAATTCTACTCAAGAGATAATAACTGTATTTATTATGCAAGAGGATATTGCAGAAACGGAGAAAATTGCAGATTCAGACACAAAATTAATAATTATGATGAAGGAAGATCAAATATTATGGAAAAGTTGGATTTTTTAATGTCAGAATTTCTGGAAATGAAAAAAAGAACAACATACCAGAACAGGAAAGAGACATGGGAAAATCCTTATTACTACCAGTATTAAATGAAGGAGAAAACACGCAAACCATCATAGTGATGAATGCGCAGGGTTTAGTTACGAGTAACTCAAAAAGAAAAATAGAGTACTTAGAAGACTAACCCAAAATGAAAAGAAAATAGATATAATGAATATAAGTGAAACCTGGTATTCCCAAGAGACTGGGAATGATGATCAAATAAAAGGGTTCCAAACTTATAGATCAGATAGAAAAAATAGGAATCAAGGGGGAACCGCAATATATGGGAAAGACAAAAACAAGGAAAAATATATGAGAAATATAGTAACTCAGAATGTGAACTAATAGCGGTAGAATTTGAATCTGAAAAATTGATGAACATAGTAATATATAGACCTCCTAATAATAAAGAGTTTGACTTAATAATTGAAAAATTGGATGATATATGTAGAAATCACAAGGACTGGACTATTCTCCTATCTGGTGACTTCAACTTTCCTTTCGTAGAATGGAAAGAACGAATAGGAGATTGTGGTTGTACTTATACATATAAAAAAGAGAGTAATAGTAGTGCAGAAGATAAGAGGCAATTTGAAAAGCTATTAGATATGCTACTAGAATACAACATTCAACAAATAAATCACCTGCCAACAAGAAAGGAAAATACTTCCTGACCTAGTATTTGTGAACGAGATGAATTACGTTAAAGAAATAATAGTTTATAATGCGAGTATTTCAGACCATAATGTCATAGAATTAACAGTTCATTCCAAAGCAAGTGAAAATAGAGATAAGCAAGAAATGAAAAAGTGGGAAGGATATGGAAAATACAACTTCTACAGTAAAAATATAAAATGGTCAGAAATTAATGAAGAATTAAACAAAGATTGGGATAACATTTTCGTAAGTGATGAATCTTAAGTGGGTAAATACGGAGATATTATATAAAATATTGGAGAAAATAGTGGAAAAATATATACCGAAGAAGAAAAGTAAACATCATTCATGCATACCAAGAGACAGAAGGATCTTGTTCCAGAAAATCAGAAAGTGGAAAAAAGGTCTTGCAAAAGAAAAAAATGCATGGAAAGTTATAGAACTAAAAAGTAAGATAGAAAATGCAGAACAAAAGATTATACAATCAAAAGAAAATGAAAAACGGGACTTGGAAGAAAAAACCCTATTAAATATCAAGCAAAAAAACCCCAAACTATTATACTCATATGCGAAGAAGATGAATAAAAGAAGAATAGAAATAGGCCCTCTGAGAATTGAAGGGAGATTAACGAATGAAAAAAAAGGAAATTTGCAACATATGGCAGAACGATATAAGAGAGAATTCACCCCTAGAATAGATAATGAAGAAAAAAAAAATAATGATATAGAAGTAAGGGATGAAAATAGTGAATATTTAGCTGACATAGATATTAATGAAGCTGATATTGTGCAGGCTATTAATGAAATTAAAAATGGAGCTGCTGCAGGGCCTGATGGAATTCCTGCTATTTTGTTAAGAAAGTAGTTCATTCTATCGCAAAGCCACTTGCAATATTATTAAGACAAAGTGTAGATACAGGCAAGATATATGATGAGCACAAATTAGCATATATTACCCCTACTTTCAAAAGTGGATCAAGACTAGAGGCAAGTAATTATAGGCCTGTGAGTCTAACATCACATATTATGAAAGTGTATGAAAGGGTAATGAAGAAAAATATTATGAAACATTTAATAAAAAATAATTTGTTTAATAAAGGACAACATGGTTTTCGTACCCGGAAAAAGTAGACAAACCCAACTGTTAGCCACCGTGAGAACATATTCAAAAATATGAAAAGCGGAAATGAAACAGATGTGGTTTATTTAGACTTTGCAAAAGCTTTTGATAAAGTAGACCATAATATATTAGCGAAGAAAATTAGAAAACACAATATCGTGGATAAAGTAGGAAGATGGTTAAAAGAATTTTTACACAACAGAAAACAGATAGTTATTGCAAAACGACGAGAAATCGGATGAAGCCAAGGTAATATCCGGTGTGCCGCAAGGTACGGTGTTAGCTGCAATACTGTTTGTTATTATGATTGAAGACATAGACAATAATGTTAAGGATTCGGTAGTGAGTAGTTTCGCAGATGACACAAGAATAAGTAGAGAAATTACTTGTGATGAAGATAGGAACGCTCCCCCCCCCCCCCCCCCCCCCCCCCCCCCCTACAAAGAGACCTTAACCAAAGTATATGATTGGGCAGAGGTAAAATAGGATGGTATTTAACTCTGATAAATTTGAATCAATAAATTATGGAGACAGAGAAAGAAAGCTATATGCATATAAGGGACCTAATAATGAGACCATCACAAATAAGGAAGCAGTTAAAGACCTTGGTGTGATGATGAATAGGAACATGTTATGCAATGATCAAATAGCAACTCTGTTGGCAAAATGTAAAGCAAAAATGGGAATGTTGTTACGGCACCTTCAAAAACAAGAAAAGCTGGAACCACATGATTATGCTTTATAAAACATATGTTCGTAGTCCACTTGAATATTGCAATATGATATGGTACCCACACTATCAAAAGGATATTGCACAAATAGAGAGTGTACAAAGGTCCTTTACAGCTAGAATAGAAGAAGTTAAGGACCTAGACTACTGGGAAAGACTACAATTCTTAAAATTATATAGTCTAGAAAGGAGAAGAGAACGCTACATGATAATTCAGGCATGGAAACAGATAGAAGGAATAGCAGAAAATATCATGGAACTAAAAATATCAGAAAAGAGCAAGCAGAGGTAGATTAAATAGTGCCCAAAAACTATACCAGGAAAAATAAGGAAAGCACACAGGACATTAATCCACTACGCACCAGCATCGATAATGCAGCGTCTATTCAATGCGTTGCCAGCTCATCTGAGGAATATATCAGGAGTGAGCGTAGATGTGTTTAAGAATAAGCTCGACAAATATCTAAAACTGCATCCCAGACCATCCAAGATTGGAAGATGCAAAATATACCGGAAGATGTACTAGCAACTCTCTGGTAGACATTAGAGGTGCCTCACACTGAGGGACCTGGGGCAACCCGAACAAGATGTAAGGTCTGTAAGGTCTAAGGTCTGTCCCAACACTCTAAACTCACTCCCTTCACTGGCTTAAGCCTCAGAATGGCCAGAAGTGCCCCAGAGCTGGTCACCCACACTGGGACAGTGTAGAACCTGCACAATCGCATTCAAGCCCCTACTAACGCAGCCACCACTGCCTCCACTACCCAAAAAGAGTGAAACTGAGTCGCCCATTCGAATATGTCAGAGTCCTATCCAAGAAGGAGCAGGCCACATCCTACTCATCCCCTGTATGAACACCAGGGCAGTATACCTGAAGTTTTATGTGGCCATCTGGAAACCAACCTTCATCTTGGCTCTGGACGATTCAGCACGACCCATAGTGTTCCTCTAGACATTTAGATCAGCCAGCCACTTCCTGCAGGAAATGTATGGAGAAAACAATGTCCAGGAATTTCTGAGGAGGACTGGCGTTCAGTGGCTTCCAGACGCCCAAACCAATGGAAGGGAGGCTTCTTCGAGAGGTTGGTAAGTTTTCCTGTCCAGAAATTGTAGTAGTAGTACTGAAACTTTGTAATCAGCTCTCTCTTTCCTTAGTTTCTGTCTGGGAGTTGTAGTAGCTATTATGAATCTTTGTAATCAGCTCTCTTTTTGCTCGGTTTTCTTGTCTCGAAGTTGTAGTAGCTCTTCTGGATCCTTGTAATCAGCTCTCTTTTTGCTCGGTTTTCCTGTCTCGAAGTTGTAGTAGCTCTTCTGCTTCCTTGTAATCAGCTCTCTTTTTGCTCGGTTTTCCTGTCTCGAAGTTGTAGTAGCTCTTCTGCTTCCTTGTAATCAGCTCTCCTTTTGCTTGGTTTTCCTGTCTCGAAGTTGTAGTACCTCTTCTGAATCCTTGTAATCAGCTCTCTTTTTGCTTGGTTTTCCTGTCTCGAAGTTGTAGTACCTCTTCTGAATCCTTGTAATCAGCTCTCTTTTTGCTCTGTTTTCCTGTCTCGAAGTTGTAGTAGCTCTTCTAAATCTTTGTTATCAGCTCTCTTTTTTCTCTGTTTTCCTGTCTCGAAGTTGTAGTAGCTTTCCTGCATCCTTGTAATCAGCTCTCTTTTTGCTCAGTTTTCCTGTCTCGAAGTTGTAGTAGCTCTTCTGCTTCCTTGTAATCAGCTCTCTTTTTGCTGGTTTTCCTGTCTCGAAGTGTAGTAGCTTCTTCTGAATCCTTGTAATCAGCTCTCCTTTTGCGTTGTTTTCCTGTTTTCCTGTCTTGAAGTTGTAGTAGCTCTTATTAACTTTGTAATCAGCTCTCTTTTTGCTCGGTTTTTCCTGTCTCGAAGTTGTAGTAGCTTTCCTGCATCCTTGTAATCAGCTCTACTTTGCTCAGTTTTTCCTGTCTCGAAGTTGTAGTAGCTCTTCTGCTTCCTTGTAATCAGCTCTCTTTTTGCTGGTTTTCCTGTCTCGAAGTTGTAGTAGCTTTCCTGCATCCTTGTAATCAGCTCTCTTTTTGCTCGGTTTTCCTGTCTCGAAGTTGTAGTAGCTCTTGCTTCCTTGTAATCAGTTCTCTTTTTGCTCGGTTTTCCTGTCTCGAAGTTGGTAGTAGCTTTCCTGCATCCTTGTAATCAGCTCTCTTTGCTTGTTTTTTCCTCCTTTTTGTCGTCGAAGTTGTAGTAGCTCTTCTGTTTTCCTGTCTCGAAGTTGTAGTAGCTCTTCTGTTTTCCTGTCTCGAAGTTGTAGTAGCTCTTCTGTTTTCCTGTCTCGAAGTTGTAGTAGCTCTTCTGCTTCCTTGTAATCAGCTCTCTTTTGCTGGTTTTCCTGTCTCGAAGTTTGTAGTAACTTTCCTGCATCCTTGTAATCAGCTCTCTTTTTGCTCAGTTTTCCTGTCTCGAAGTTGTAGTAGCTCTTCTGCTTCCTTGTAATCAGCTCTCTTTTTGCTCGGTTTTCCTGTCTCGAAGTTGTAGTAGCTTTCCTGCATCCTTGTAATCAGCTCTCTTTTGCTTGGTTTTCCTGTCTTGAAGTTGTAGTAGCTCTTCTGCTTCCTTGTAATCAGCTCCCTTTTGCTCCGATTTTCTTGTCTCGAAGTTGTAGTAGCTCTTCTGAATCCTTGTAATCAGCTCTCTTTTTGCTTGGTTTTCCTGTCTCGAAGTTGTAGTAGCTCTTATTAATCTTTGTAATCAGCTCTCTTTTTGCTCGGTTTTCTTGTCTCGAAGATGTAGTAGCTCTTCTGGATCCTTAATCAGCTCTCTTTTTGCTTGGTTTTCTGTCTCGAAGTTGTAGTCAGCTCTGCTTGGTTTTCCTGTCTCGAAAGTTTTGTAGTTAGCTCGTCTGCTTCCTTTGTAATCAGCTCTCTTTTTGCTTGGTTTTCCTGTCTCGAAGTTGTAGTAGCTCTTTTTGCTTCCTTGTAATCAGCTCTCTTTTTTTTTTTGCTTGGTTTTCCTGTCTCGAAGTTGTAGTAGCTCTTTCTGATCCTTGTTGATCAGCTCTCTTTTTGCTCAGTTTTCCTGTCTCGAAGTTGTAGTAACTGTTATGAATCTTTGTAATCAGCTCTCTTTTTGCTCGGTTTTCTGTCTGGAAGCTGTAGTAGCTGTTATGAATCTTTGTAATCAGCTCTCTTTTTACTTAGTGTTCCTGTCGGGAAGCTGTAGTAGTGGTACTAAATCTTTTTAATCAGCTCTCTTTTTACTAAGTTTTCCTGTCCACAAGTTGTAGTAGTGGTACTGAATCTTTGTAAATAGCTCTCTTTTTACACGTCACCTCAAATACTTCGGGATGCTGAAAAGGAATTCATTAATGAAAGTTCCAGGAGCTATCGCCTCTGATGCCCATGATAATAGTTTCGTGTGGTTGTCCGCAACCTTCCTCTTCAGTCCATGCTGGGTGTATAATGCCTCAAAAATGATATGAACAAGGTTTACAGAGGAGTTGAAACGTGATGTTCAAAGAACAAGCATTCTCATAAAACCACTCCCTTTAGATGACATCACGGTCGGTCGTGTAAGGAGTTCGTTGTGCAAAACTGATTGTGAAATAACACATCATTTATTTCATAATTCCTGATCTACACATTATAGTTTTCTACATTCTATATTCTCCTTGTTAGGAAAGTAATCTGTTTTAAATAATGTTCATCTCTCACTGGCTCCGCCCACAGAAGCAAACGTACACAAACACATCGTTTGAGGAATTTTCCGTTCAAATTCATGTTTTGTCAATGTGCCTCTGAGACAGTAGATTCTTCTTAACAAAGACCATTCACTTTTGTCTCCATGAGAGCTAATGTTGATGTCTTATTTCAAAGAATACCATTGTTCACTACATCCGTCTATCAACTATAGGTCAACAAAAAGTCTAATTTAAATATATAATATTAATAATATCAATTCAATGGTATATTTGATGTAGGATGATACTTTAAGTATACATTTCGTATTTGAACCACTCTTGGTTTTAGAGCTCTAAAATATACATCAGATTGGATTGCCTTCCATCATGAAATAGAGTTTTTGCAAGGTAGTATTCCTCAAAAAACATTTCACCAAAAGGACTTGTATAGAGAACTGTCAACAACCTTCTTTCCAAATCAGAGATGTTCGTTCGTTCGTATGGTGCTTTTACGTTGCATGGAACCAGTGGTTATTCAGCAACGGGACCAACGGCTTTACGTGACTTTCGAACCATCTCGAGAGTGAACTTCTATCACCAGAAATACACATCTCTCACTCCTCAATGGAATGGCCGAGAATCGAACCCGCGACCACCGAGGTGGGACCCTAATACCATACCAACCACGTCGCTGAGGCGCTTGAAATCAGAGATGAAACCAGTGTTAAATCATTTTCCCAAACCTACGATACATTTTTTTTTTTTTTTTTTTTTTCATTGGATAGATTACAACTAAGGATGGTGAAAATCATTGAGAGCAAATTTGGCTTCCTCAAGTTCGACCTTATTCCTATAAATCTTAAAATTATCAGTGGCTTTTTTACTTTTCAGGATAAACTGCAGGACTTCATAAGGTCTAATCTTTGTAAAAAATAAAAATTGAACTGCCCAAGATGTCTTGGAAGTTACTGACTTGGGATTAAGCTGTAGGACAGGATCTGGGGTTTCGACCCCTGAATTTTCTAATATCAGAATACACTCACCAAAGTACAAAATTCCCATAAAAAAAGAGCCAATTTTCCATTAATGGCGCTACCAGCCACACTACATCGTTCACTACTCCTGAGACGTTATATATAAAGCACCTCTCCCTCTTTGAATGCAAATACCTCCGCCGCTCTTTCTCTCTGGCCTGAGTTTCTTGGGGCGTGTATTGCCGTTTCGCTGTCATTCTTTCTTTTCTCTGCTCTCGAATAGGTTATTATTTATGTATATGAATATGTGTGTATTTTTTTAATTTTTTTAAGTGTAACTTAATGAATTATGTATTTTCCTTATAGTATTATTTGCAGACAGGATGTACAAGACATTTCATATTTTCACATGGCGATAGGAAAGACTAGTAATTATCAAGACTGGTATTTTAATTGCCCTACTCTTAGTACCATCAAACTGTCCTTCCTGCCGTCCAGTCTTTAAAGATGGGTAGTTTGCTAACTCCTCCTCCTTCCATATGCTTTACTTGAGCGAAAACGGCGACTAGGAGCGAGGCAGCCCGGCCGTCGGAGAGAGCGGAGACCTCACTCACCTGGGAAGGTTCATACTATTTTGATTCGTCCGACATGCCTGTCTTAGGCTAAAGGCTTTTATTGGGATCCCTGGTCTACGTCACCCTCTTGTGAACATTTGCCAAAATCCATCTGCAACGCCTTTGTGCATGGTTCGACAATGGTGAGTACCAAGAATATTATATAGGGCTTATTTTTAAGGTTATCATTGCGAACTCTCAGTGCCTTGTGTTCCCTATTTAAGTTTTCCTGTCTGTCATTTTTAATTGTAGTTAGATTCTTTATAATTTTCTGTGATCAATATGTTTTATATATTGTATTCTCTTGTCCTTTCAGGTCATATAGCTCTCGGACTAGTAACTCTAGGTTATTCATAAATTCACCTTGTTAACACTTGGGTAAGAGAATCGTCTACTACATTTATGTTGTTTCGAGTGGTTATATTTATGACTGATTGTCTCCCATATTACGACCGAGCAGATTTGTATTAGGTTTACCGTTCATTTCAGGATTGTGTTTGGTTTCGGTGTATCGTCCCTTTTATTTATTTCCTTCCTGATACTAATGTAAACCTCGGTTGCTCAATTGTAAGGTAATTTTAAATCATGTAGGTTATTATTCCTATGGGTATATTCTTCTACACAAATGACCATGACTTTTCGATACTCATCTTCCTGACTATTTCTTTACAGACAGCGAGCGAAGCTGAACGAAGGAAACGGTCTACGTAAATTGCCTTGTTCTCCCACAAACTGTAACTACGTTACTACGTTATTTTAAAGGCATATTTATGTAATAAATATCACATTTAATGATATTTTTCCTTCCAACCTTTATTAAAACCTCAGATTTTTATGGTGTTTGGCTTAGGAGCTTTTATTTTTATTTATTTATTTATTTATTTTTATTTATTTATTTATAATATTTATTTATTTATTTTTATTTATTTATTTTTTTTTTTGGTGGGAATTCTCTTTGTGTAGTGCAGTTATTTTTGTCATTCTTCAGTTTTCCCACTCCCAAGTGAGTGGGGAAATAAAACAGTATTTTTTTGTGGGGGGGGGGGGGTAAATTTTTATATTTGTCATCAGCCAAGGGGGAACGGGGTCATGCCTTGGAGGAAGTGAACAGTAATATAGTCCAAGACTAATTTGTAAACGACCACTAAAGTGAGAACTTCCTGGCAAGACGTGAAAATTCGCATGTATCCTGGGAGGTCTTCTTGGTGTCACTCTAACCTTCTACCTGACCTCACCCCTTTATTGCCTGACCTAGTCCCTTAGCATTGTCATTAGAGCCTCGCAGCATCCCCTACTCCACCTCCTCACATCTGCATAACACTCGCCTCTCTCGATCCATGAGCACTTCTTTTGTTCTCGCTGTTTTTGGCACTTCCCTGCCGCATTCAAATGTCTCTTTCAGGCTCCGGTAGACGATTAACGGCAAAGATTAAGGACCTGGGATGAATCGCCCCCTCAAAGAAATCGGACTTGGTTTAGAGAATAACAAAATCCAGTTTGGACATGATAGCACTGGTACTAAAACTCTGGTATAAATACGGCCTGACTTGGCCCAATAAATCATTTTTGCCCTTATAGATGACATGTGGCACTTCACTCTATAGCCAGGAACGGAAGGCGTATCACTCTACCGGTGATTTCGTACTTGAGGCAGTCTCCTTGGTTCTTCAATGATCACCTCTGCTGCAGCACAGTCAACCCGCCATTCTACGGACTGAAGTATCTGCATTTGAACATTTGTTTTGTTGGACCTTCATCCCCCTGTTCCTGGCACTCATTCTTATTTTCAACTGTGTTTTCTCATCATTCCCATTTCTAGAATTTCAGTCTCCCCATGAGAACAGTGAGTGTTTCAGTGTGATATAACATTAACATTGATCGGACTTTGCTACTCTGAATCAAGTTTAAGCTTAAGTCCAGTTCATGTAATATTGAAGAATTATTCTTCTTGAGAAATCTTTCATTTTGTAGTGTAACTTTTACCTCTAAAAATACTAGTATTTAATGCGGGAATAGTTGGCAGATTCGTGTAGACTGCCCTGTTGTGTACTTGTCCCTGTAGATCAACAGTGCCACTCACCTCTCTGCCAGTGCCAATATCGGAGTACTCTATCCCTGAATGCCAGCGACGCTGAACATCGCTTACAGTGTTCCACTGTGTAGTGTTATTTTTTTTGTTGATTTTAGTTCTTGAACCATAATCTCGTGTCCACACTTGACCTTGTATGATAGTTGTTTGCTTGCTACTTGGTGGCACTTTGCAATGCAATTGTGGATACAATAGAATTAACGTCAAAAGTGCTCCTGTAATTGTATATCTTCTGAATTCACTTTCAAAAATAATATTAATTCATGAACTGAGTATTTGTTATATTCCGTCCTTTTCTTGGAAAGTAATTGTGGTTATTCTAGAAGGAGTATACTCTGTTTTCTGTTCATATTCTACATACCAGTAGTCAGCAATTGCGTAGATTGCGCACAAGGAATAAGTCTGTAAACTCCAAAATTTTGAATTGTATCAATTTTTTAACCCCGGTACAGTAACTATGAACATATAATCTGTGTATGTTTGCGTTTGTATGCATATGGAAGATATTTTCATCTTCCTGCAACTTACACACATTGAAACTTTTAAAAATGCACAAACATACGAGTATAACAGGTCTATCTCAAAGGAAATACTTCTAACTGAAATTCGATTGTTTCAGTATTTGTGTATTCTGAGTGAGACCACCGTAACCTCTTCACCCGGAATAGATGACGGACGAGTAATCTGATCACAACGTAGCAATAAAGGCTTTCTTTTACCACCAAATCGTTGAAAATAGAATAACTTGATGTTCCTTTGGAATCATCATTTCATATTCGAAAAGTGCAGCAGAAGGGCGAAGGAATTTTCTCTTGAAAAGGCAGCGAGGAAATGGAATATCCTATGACCTAAAGGCTTCGTTCTTTGAAGGAATTTGCACTGACCTACGTAAAAGTTAACGAACAAAAAGATACTTTTAAATATTTTGCTTTAAGCGTGAAAATAAAATGCTGTGAGAATATAATAGTCTTACCCAAACTCTTCTCATCTGTTATTCAGTACATAAGAAGAAAATAAATGTCAAGCAAAGAAATGAAAGAATTCTCTGACAACACAACTGCTAACCCATTCCTTTTATCAAGACCATGGGTGGGAAAGAAAAAGACCAATGTTATAACCCCGCAAGACTGAAAACACGAAGCAAACGTAGAAACCACTTCTCTTCCTTGCCATTTAGAGTAAAATCTGCGTTTCGTTTAATGGTCCTTCAGAAACATACAAAGAATGGGCTCCAAACGTTAGACGAGGAAGAGGAGGATGATATGAAGAAACAGAAAGGTGAGGCGTTAGACTCTTTATTTGATTTTATTTTTTTCCACTATAAGGATTAAGAATATAAAGATATTAAAGTAAAAGATAAAAATGTTCAATGATTTGGGCGGTAGTAATTATTCCCTCTCATGCATACTTGGAGATGAATATTTAGGAATCAAGGCTTCTGATGTGAAATAAGTTCTATTAATATGGAAACCACAATTACAAATTCATGATTAAAAATAATTCAGCAATTTATTGCAATAAGGCTTAGAAGAGCATGTTATGATTTAGATTTTTTCTACGTTATCCAAACAGTCAAAATGTCCTGTACAAGAGAGTACAAGAGAGAAGCAGGGAATAAGTTGGGCAAAGTCATCTGTCGCATTTCATCAACATCACCTTTGCCTGTTAGCCCAAAATGCCTCTGTGAAATTCTGCCTCTCATATCTTTGCCGGACTTTATCTCGCACAAATTCTGCACCCATCTCTAGCTTCCCTTCTCAGCGAGTAGATCTGGGTAACGCCTTCCAAGACATATGCTGTCCACTAGAGCCTAGCTGATGTTCCAGCTTGGTAATAAATTTATAGAAAAATAAAATGTTTGAGTAAGCAGTATTCTACCTCAGAAAGGAAAATAGTATTAACAGTAGCAACACCATCACATAAATACTGTGATTGTCTCCGTTTTGCACTTAGTTTCAGGAGGTTAAAATCGTTGATTGTCTACAGCCATTTAGAAATGAATGTGTTACCTTCCCAGTTTTACCTTTTGGTTGCATACTTTTTGGGTGAAAAATCTGTAAATTATGTGTAAATTAATTCTTCGGCATTAAGGACTGATTCGTCTTTCTAAGAAGGTGACATTGGAAGACTGAATCTGAACATGTTGCCTTCCCGGAACTACATAAGCAAAATTCTACCTCATGTTCTACATATCTTATCTGGTAAGACTCTGGCCTGAAAAACGGAAAAACGAGTAGTTTTCAAGCATTTCCTTCATTTTGGATCCAGAACTAAAGCTAATAGCATTCCTCGATAGATGCATGGCAAACTTAATTTCAAACATAGACACGGGAAGCTCTCACCAAATCCCCATTACCTAGCATGTGCCATACTCCTAGATAGATAGATAGATATTTGATTGACCTCAACAATTATACATAGCTCACATTTACAGTAATTATATACATTTGGTCCAACAAAAGGCAAAACACTACACTTGGCAATACAAAATATTATATACACAAAAGTAAGAGTAACAGGTTTCTATCTTATACAACAATAAAACAAAAACTAAGAGTTATCATATGGCAAACCAAAATTAAGGACAAAAAATTTGACATTTATATACAAAAATCATACTCCAAAAGCTATTTTTTTAATCTCATTTTTTTTTCACCTCACAAATATTCATAATACTCATAAAGGATTAAGCTAATAACCTTACATTGCTACTGCCAGGGTTCGCTGACTTTGAAATGAAAATATTAGAAGACCCCCCCCACCCCCCCCCCCACCCACCCCAACACACAAAAAAAGAAAAACAAACCTCATGTTAGATAAATTATAGGTATCTCTGATATGTTGTGTCCTTGGGCATATTGCGTTACGTGTACTTCTGTTTGAATGGCTATACAGGTACACAACCGCTCCTCCAAAGGCAGACGGCCTCTCCCCCTCCTACTCCACCTACCTACTTCCACGGCCAGAGTGAGATGCATTCTGAACCTAGTAAATGAGAGACTATCTGATTCAGAAACATTAGGCCTAATAGAATAGATGTCATGAACTAAGAGGTCTGGATTGATTTCTCTGTATACATCTTTTCTTGAGGAGTCAGAATTAACGATGTTACGTCTGAGTGTTTCCATTGCGATTTTTACATCATCTCTACTATCATTAATCAGTCCTTCTATGTAAGTCTTGGTGTTGTACCTGGCTCCTAATACGGTCTTAATTGAAAATATCAAAGGGTCATCCTCCAACGAAGACCTCTCTCTCCACATCCTACTAAAAAGCTTTCTCTGTTTGCTACGAACAAGATCTCGTAATGGCGGGTATCCCGATTCAATATAACATAATTCATTACATGTTGTCTTTCTAACGCCAAGCAATAGTTTTAATCCCCAATTATACAACTTCACTACTGGCTTCAAGTCCGCATTCAGCCACGACTCACACCCACACAGGACAGCTGACATTAAAGCAGCATCAAAAACACTTTTAACAATAAAAAAGGTATATCATTATTTGTATTAAAAAATGAAACAAATTTATTGATATGTGGCATCCTGGATCGAGCATGAGCCGCAACAGAGGAAGACACAGAGCCATCTGCAGTAAAGATCGATCCTAAATATATATATTGCGAGCAGGATTCTACTGTAGACCATCGATTTCAATTGACCTACTGTCTTGTGCTGTTCCACTAATAACAAAAAAACTTGGTTTTCCCTGCATTAATTTTCATCCCATAAGTGTGACAATATTGCTTCAATAATGATCTTAAGGATGATACCTTCCCTGGTAGTTGCAAGGAGACTGTATCATCCATTAAGACTAATAAATGGAGCCACGATAAAAACCCATCAGGATTGCAATTATTCTTAATAAGCTTAATAAGATCATTAATGTATAAAACAAAAGAAGACACGAGGTAGAACTTCCCTGACGAACTCCCACCACGTAGTCGTTATGATTGCAGTACCAATTATGCTGTTTGTTACTCTATAAATAGCTATCAAGGCTGCCAACATAACAGCTCCACAACCTAAGCGTTTCAGAACCTTAAATAACATTCCTCTTGGTACCTGATCATATGCCTGACTAAAATCAACAAACACGACAAAGAGTTTGTTCCCCTTTCTCCTAGCCATGTCGTCAACAATCGCAAAGCCACAACATATGCTCCAGCAACCAAGTCCCCTCTGCGCAGCCTGTTCCCTGTAAGGCTTAAAACCATGTTTCAAGTGAACAAAGAATCATATCATACAACTTTGCCAAACAGTTAATAACTGTGATACCTCTATAATTGTTCTTGGGTTCCTGTCTGTTGCCTTTCTTAAAATCGTAAAGAACTTGGCCAAAGACCACAAACTAGGATAAGATGCAGGCAGGAAAAGGGCGTTAAACAAGGCCAGCGAGTGTCAACAACCATTCTATTGGAAGCAACCAAGAACACCAGGGAGACCCCATCTGGACCACAAGCCTTATCAGGTTTAATTTTATTGATCTGGGGGACTGGACTTCTTCGACTGTTATTTGATCATCTAGGATTGGGACATTTACAAATGACTGTATATTTTCATCAACTAGACTGTTTTCTTTAGTATTTAATACATTTTCGAAATATTCTTTGAATTCCTCATCTGTGGGACCCCCATCAATTTTATTTTCTACCCGAAATTTCCCCTTCCAGTCTATAGCCTGCCAAACTCTTGAATCACTCATGGTCCCGCCAAGGAGACAGTCCCAGCGGCCGGTATATGCTTCCCCACTATCCTCTCCAACCATTTCCGCACTACTCTGACTATCCCAGAACACTGGTGATAATACATTCGACACATTAGAAGCAAAATCATTTACATTATTGATAAAATCATCAGTATTTATGTTCATACCTAAAATTCGGGCATTAAACATGTTCCGGTCAATCCTTTTATACTTAATTGTTTCTTTACCAAACCGCTACACCTATACATCCCATTAGTGATGCATGGCCACCCAAAAAGGATGCTCGCCTTAAGGGGACCGTCCGGTATGATGTCTGGTTTTTTTTTTAATTTATTACGCAAAATACATAATTTTCATATATGTTTTTAGATATATAATAATACCTTCATCATATAAAAATTTCAAGTCATTTGATCAAAAACTTTTCGTTTTATTAGCAAAAATCATTAAAAAAAAAAATTTTAAAAAAAATTTGGTGTAGAGTTTTCTCCGCTAATATGACATCAGTTGTATTGAAAATCATACCATAAAAACTTCTTTATATACGGAACAATTCTGTGTGACAGAATTTTGATTTTTTATTTTTTTTATTTTTTATGAATTTTTTTTTTAGTCTACTCAAAAAATTCTTTAAAAAAAAGAAAGAAATATCAAAATTCTGTCACACAGAATTATGGGATTTTTATTGGGATTTTTATTCCTCTTTCCAATCTTCTTTCTCAAAATTGGATAAATAAAAAAAATAACCGAGTAATGGTTACCGACATGCGCATACGTATGTTTTTGAGTTATGAGCTCCCAAAGATTTGCTATGTAATTTTGTTTTTTTCTTATAAAAGTCAAAACAACTTTATTATAATTACTTTTTTACTTTATTGTACTTTTATTGTTGATTTCTACATCAAGGATCGTGGTCCTATCCCTAAAAGTGGTGTAATACCCTCAGCGTGACACGCAGATAATGATGTTGACGGCGAGACATGAGACAATGAGGGCATCTGAAAACAATTAATTTTCGTGTTTTTCTTTCAGCACACTCCTGGCCTTCGCTAATTTTTGCTAGCCATAGTTGCTTGAGTAGCCTTCTTGATCTTAGGTAACTTCCGGCATTGCTATAAGTTCACTAAGAAGTTATAAAAACAACAAACGTAAATAGCTAGTAACCAAACGCAAGTGCCTACGTGCGTGTAACTGCCTTGACGTCTGTGGCGTAACCGAGTCATTCAATTTCCTCT
>NC_061103.1:51984709-51994709 GCF_015104395.2 Macrobrachium nipponense
TCGCAGACTCTAATCTTAAAGTGTCGACATAAAAGTTAAACATTCACAGTTTCGAACAGACAAAGATCTCTCTCTTTTTACGTTATATATATATTCTTTTACAATACGCTAATGCGAAATCTGAACACACATTTTAAAACATCCTATTCTAAGCTATCTAGGAATCTGAAAAAATGTTGCACAATCTACATGACATTTCAAAGAGGGGAAAACATGCATTTTGAAAGTAGCAATATATAATAATATGAATAACTTGATCACGAAGTATATAAAACGTGATGCTATGTATAAATAAAGGTTTTTTTTTTTTTTTGCCACGAAGGAAAAATATGAAAAAGCGAGTTAGCCGAGTACTTTCGGTCCTATTCGGACCCTTTACTGAGGCTTATGCCTCAGTAAAGGGTCTGAATTGGACCGAAAGTACTCGGCTAACTCGCTTTTTTCATTTTTTTCCTTCATGGAAATAAAAAACCTTTAAATATATATCCTATATATATAGATATATATATATATATATATATATATATATATATATATATATATATATATATGCAGAAGCCAGGTACTATGTCGTACCTCTAGGTAAATGGGGATACAATCCACAATGAAGTAAAATCCTCTTGTAGTTTAAAATATATATTTCTTGTACAAGATTAAAGCTTTCGACCATCAGCTGTGGTCTTGTTCACTAAAATGTGATATGTCACCTCAAGGAACTGACAAGTAAGAGCACAAACATTTGAAAAAACAATGGTTAGGTAACAAGCTAGTTTATATTATGAATTATCAGGCGGTTGAGCCCTCGTCCTTTACAGAATTCGTCTTGATCTTCGTGGGGGAATGCTTCTATTGTCAACTGCTTGTTAAAACAACCTTTGTACCTTTAAAATTTATTGCGTGGTTTTTCTCCCATGTATGTTGCGCAATTGCACTGTATGAACTTCCCCTTCTGCAAGCAGCAACGTGTTCTTCCATTCTCTTATCAATGGAACGTCCGATTTCTCCCACGTAACATTATCTCTATTACCCAGGTTATTTTTAATGAGTTTCTTCTTGATTGTACTGAAAAACTATGTTGAAGCCGTTCTTTTTTCCTTTAAGTTGCCTAGAACATTTATTTAATTCTCTATTATAAGGAAGAGCAAGAGATGCCTTAAAATCTAGCTTTTCAGTTATATCATGTGGGGCGTAAAACATCGATCTAGCTTTAGATAGAGACTGTAATATAAAAAAACCTTGGGTAACACAGTTTAGTAAAACTATCTACCAAGAAATTTATTTCTGCGTCAATGAACTGGGGATCACATATTCGGTATGCTCGAAAAAACAAATTGGTTAAAACGTTGTGCTTTACTTTGGGTTCATGATATGAAAAGTAATGAATATAGGTGTTTGTGTGGGTGTTCTTCCTATACACGCTGCATTTAAAGTCATTACTCACTGTGTCTTCTATGAACTACCATATCTAGAAAGGGAAGCCTATTTTCCATTTCCTTTTCCACTATAAATTTAATAGATCGCAAAAAACCATCAAGCAACTCTAAAAACCTATGAAAGGCTTCCTCGCCGTGTCTATAAACAATAAAAACATCATCTACATACCTAACCCAAATTTCGGGCTTGATGTCTTCCGGTCAATGTAAACCTTTTCGAAAAATTCCATGCATAAGTTAACCAATATAGGGGAGAGAGGTGAGCCCATCGAGACCCCAGATTTTTGTTGATAGAACGAATCATTAAACTTAAAAATTGTAGATTCAGCGCAAATGCTAATCAAATGACAAAATTTATCTATGTGGCTTGAAAATATTATGTAAGACTAATTTCTTCAAGTTGTCGAGCACGAAACTCAGTGGTACATTCGTGAATAAAGAAACTATATCTAGACTGTACATAGAACCTATGTGATTCTTCTCCTTAATTTGATCCATAAAATCCATACTGTGCTTAATGTGAGATTTCGAAATTGTCCCTATTAATTTCCCCAAAACCTCCGCTAACCATGACGACAGATCCGACTGGGGATTATAGCAGCTAGCGACAATGGGCCTTAAAGGACACCCCTCCTTGTGAATCTTGGGAGTTCCGTAAAAATAACTAAAAGACGGCAGTGTTCTCGCTAGCTTACTCAGGACTATATTTCTGGTTTCTTTTTCCACACCACTGCTAACTACGGCTTTTATTTTCTTGTTAAATTCAGACTGCAAATCGCTAATGCAAGGGGGTTTTGTTACTTTCAGGTAAGTGTTACTAGCGTTTAAGAGCCTGCATGTTTAAATGACAGATAGGAATTATAAAGGAAAATATGTACCTGGAATCCAACACATCTGAAGAAATAAAGAAATAATAGACTTACCCAATACAGGGATACAATTTAAGAGGTTCACAAAAGCTCAAGTCCAACTACTTGGAAGCACAGACAAGGCAATTAAAAGATTGTACAGGGTGGTGAATGACTACCAAAAAAAAATGGTTATAAAAGTACAATTCAATAAACTCATGTACGGTAAATAAATTATTTTTTGGAAAGTGAACATTTTCACAAAATAATATATTAAACAAAGATACAAAGAAAAAATCTATAAGGTATCTAATTTGTAATTAAGTCAGTGAATCTTTAAGGTCATTCTTAAATATTTTACTTATACAAGGATCCAAATAATACAAGACGGAGATAAAGTTAAAATTATAGTTGGAAATAAGTTTCATAATGGCAGGATTCTAAAAATTTTGGATTTTGTAAGAAGAAATATTTTGATATAGCAGTTACTGAACTGCCGCTCCAGTTTATTCTGTGAGAGTTTTCACTTAAATGATGAATATTGCATTGGTTGTTTGCCCAGTTTTGACCGAATACTTCCCCTTTTTAGTTCTTACTTCTAAATCTTTGCTAGATTTGTCGACATAAATTGGGGGACAATCCAAACATGGAATTTTATGTATTATGGTTTTGCTATCCTTTGGGGCATTTCTATTAGCTTTCCTTTTAGTGAGTTAGTTTAGGAAAAACCAAAGTTGATATTGAAATATTTTAACAATGATTTTATGGTTTCAAAACCACTGAAATAAGGAAAGCTAATGATGTTCTTGGATGTTTCTTTCTCCATGTTACTTTCACTATGAAACTTTTTGTGGGCTTTATTGCAGTAAATATCTAATATATGTCCCAGTTATTTCTTTATGTATTTGATATCTTGATCCAAAGATTGGGGATTGACAATGCGTATTACTCATAAAAACATAAAAGAAAAAACTGATATTTTGATATGATGGTGGCCTGAATAGAAATGGACATAAGTTAAGTTGTTGGTTGGTTTCATATAAATACTGAATTTGCATTGGAAAGATTCTCTATGGATTAAAATATCTTAGAAAAGGGAGGCACTTTTATTTTTTCCATTTTTGAAGTAAACTTAATTGATGGTAACTGGTTATTCAAACTAGAGCGTAAATCATTCACATCAATACCAGCAGGTAAAACAGCTGACATATCGTTAACATATCTATACAACTTTAAATGAATATAAATGATTTCAGGTAAATAACGTATTTCAAAGAATTCCATATCAGATATTTGTTGATAAAATTCACCACTGAATATAACTTTCAATCAGAAAAGCATAACCTAGTGAGTGAAATGATATGACTTACAGGGAGAGGTAATTCATGATGGGTTAGTTCGTTACTAAGATACTCTAAATCAGAATCTATAGGGACTTTAGTAAAAAGAGGGCAAACATCAAAACTAACGAATCTCTCAATGGGATAATGAGTGATTTTGCTTATCATCTAAATCTAAAGAATTATATATATGAGAATCAGAAATAGTTCCAAGTAACGGGGAACAAGAGCTCGGTAGCATGTTTATACGCAGGGAGTTTACCTGGGAATATATACTCATCAAAGTAGTTTTCTTTGATTTCATTTGTACAACAATATAAATAACTGGTGTACTGTTATAAACTAACGACATAGACCAGCTGCAACTCACTACAGTTAACTGACTTTTACATAAGTCATTCCCATTTTTTCCTCCTAGTTTTGCTATAACAGTTGATTGTGTGAGTGTGCGTGAGACCACAGGCACTGAGATGCTCCACCACCTTTACTCAATTCTAATCAGATTTTCCTCTCAGTGAATTAATATCAGCCCTCTTGCCATCCAAAAGCATTAGAGCAACTATAAAGATTCGGTAATTTAGGTTCTTTGGATTTTTAAGAAAGCTTAATGGGGTTTCGAATTGGCTATAAAGATCACTGTCTAAATATTATGAAGCAATTTTGTTTCAAGGTTTACCGCTGAGGGAGAGAGAGAGAGAGAGAGAGAGAGAGAGAGAGAGAGAGAGAGAGAGAGAGAGAGAGAGTATGAATCCGCTAATTAACATTTCCTGTTTTCAGTATGTAATTTTTATCATTTATTTGGTCATTTATTTGTTTCCTTAATTATTGTAGTGTTAGTACAACCGTTGATAAAATGTTATAGTCTGTTATATAACAAAGAAAAGGAACGTAATATCTCGAAATGTTTACATCCAATATACCAAATAAAACAGTCGTTATATATTTATCAATCGAATTACTCTGAGAGGTTATACATTCCCGCTGAAAGACTTTCTCAACCTTCTCAGTTTAGTACAATTATATCCTTTGACTTTGAAGGGAGCCAGTTCAGGCTAAAAATCATATGAAAGCCTAAGATCTTCATCTGTAATTGTGACTGAAACTGGAGGAAGATAGTAATTCTATGACTCTCGTAGCCTTTACTTCCACAAGTATGGAAAGCGAACGGCTCGCAAAATATAAATGGTAAAAATAATATCTAGAGACAATATTCCTCAAAACACTGGATAGGCCCTGAAGCATCAAGACATTTATTTGTGTTCATCTTTAATAGCGACTTTTACAAATCATCGAAGTTTCTTCCAAATAAGAAATCGTTTCATATTTTTATATCTTATCCTTTCTCGATAATTAGAAATTCTACGAACTGTCTTTCGAGAGAGAAATGTACAGTATATTTTGTACTGATTTACATTTTTTTTTTCTAAGTAACGGACCACTTTCTTTATAAAAGCTTTTCAAGTTATTGTAGAATATCTGTCACTCTCATAGCAATAGATATTTATCAATTATTTCAAATAAATTTTATCTCTTCTCTCTCTCTCTCTCTCTCTCTCTCTCTCTCTCTCTCTCTTTCCATATCTCAGTTATGTTAATAACACATCGAAAATCTCACCCGAAATGAGTAGCAATCCTTCCAGCTCTTCTTCCGCCAGACAGAACATGGAAAGGTATCTCCTGTATGTATACAAACCCCTGACCAAAGAATTGTTTCCCTCTATATGAAAAGAATCAGTCTCTGAAACGAGCCTTTTCATTTTAAGCAAAAATAACGGGTAAGGGTCGATATACTTGAAGCCTGAGGCCTTGTGCCTGCAAGGGACCTTTCACAATGGAAATCAATAATTGATGGTGAGGAAGTGGAATGAACAAGCGGTTTGGTTTAGACCTTTGGGCTCCACCAAAGAATTATTGTTATTATAGTACTAGTCAAGTTTCAGCCCAAGTACGGAAAGCAGAATATTATAAATAAATCAGAAAACCCCAACCTGAAAAGCAACCCAATCTGACGATATGAAAAGAGAGGTTATTCCAGTAGGTAAAAAATAAAAACAAAGTACCTACTATATTCTTTGTCGATGACGTATCATCCCGTAAGGGGCTACCGCTATCAGTGCACCTCACGTGTGCATTGTAGGCAACACTTCAGGTTCTATGCAGCCTCTCTTCGTCCACTAGCTGCATCTATTTCATTCCGTTTATGTTCTCTATCTTCCATCTTACTTTCCACCATTTCCTAACAATTTCTTCGTTGTGCAACTATTGGGATTCTCCTGTTTCACTTCCCAAACCTCTTTACTCTCAATTTTCCTTCCTGCGCTGAATGGTGATAAACTTCTTCATGAAGACGTGTTTATTATAGATAATAAAAGTTCGTCTCAAGCTAAGATAACACACATGAACCTTCTGAATAGTTGCTAATTTTTTTACTGTCCGCTTATAGACGCGTTCTCTTGCATTCATTATGCTATGTTTGACTTACTGTCAGGATGTCTTGTTGAAAAGCAAAGGCCAGGTATTTATGTGCATATGGGTCTGCATTGGTTTCCTGACTCGAAACCTTCAGGCTGAAGCAAGGCATTGACAGTAAGTGAATGAATTGACATTTGGATAAATTGGTGTCGACAACTTTCCTCTTCAAGTGATATGTCTCACCAGTACCTTTTGAATGATAGACAGTTCACATTGCCCAAGCAACTGGAAATGCTGCGATCTATAATAGTCATGACGTAGTCGTGTGTCACCTTCAATGGGTATTCCGAATACCATTGACACCCTATGTAAGTTATTCTTTTCAACTGTGTTGTTACACAGGACTACGGATCTTGCTTCACTCCAGTTCACTTGATTATCTAAATTTCTCATACATAATTATAATACATTCAATAGTTAGCCAGTTCTCTCAGAATATTAGTGTTGTCCGATTCGTTGTGAAAGTGATTTTCTAGTTTGTCTTCAATATATCCTATCACAATTTTTACAAGGAATTTCATGTGTGTGAACAGAAACAACTTTAGGAGAATTTTCCCTCTGTGATTGTTTGCATTTCTTCCTTGGTAATATTTTCTCTAAATATACCAACGTTTGTGTATAGAATGAGTCATAAGGAATACTACACCAATTTTGCCTAATGCTCAGAGTGACCGACCATACGACTTCTCCTTGTATTGATCCCTCTGTGCGGGAGACACAGAAGGCATTAGAGAATCGGTGTCTGGGAAGCTAAAACCTTTGACAAAAAGAAGCTTCAATCAACTTCCGAAAAACTATCAGCTAGATTTTGATTCGTATTACCCGGCTACGTGAATGCGAAATATTATATTTCACATGTTACAAATGTTGTGTGTTTGATTCTAAGATATAACTTATGCTTTTCATCAAGTCACAAGTGATCTAACTTTGTATTACCACAATATATATATATATATATATATATATATATATATATATATATATATATGATACGTATATATATATATATATATATTATATATATATAATATATATAATAATATTATTATATATATAGATATATTATATATCTATTATATATATATATATAATATCATTATATATCTATATATATATATATATCTCTATATATTAGTATATATATATATATATACATATATCTATTATATAATTCTATATATCTATATATATATTATATATATATTTTATATATATATATATTATTATATATCTTATATATTATATATATATATATATATATATAATATAGATTTATATATAATTTATTATATTATATATATGTATATTCTACGACTTTGGCCCTTTGTGACTCTGGAAATATTCAAGTGACCGGCATGAAACTCAGGCTTTAAAGTTTGTGTCAAATATCATCCTAATCCGTTAAAGCTTTCCAGCGATCCAGAAATCGATTTTTGGCTTTCAGGGGATGTGATAACGGTGGGTGAGTGAGTGAGGAACCTACATCTATATCAGGCACCGCTAGTCATCATTTTTCTCAGTTATCTTTCAAACTTGATTTTTGATCGAAATGACCCTCTGACACAGTGCACGAGACACCACCAACTAATTGTCAAATGGTGTTAGTTGACTTTTAAAGGCTAAGTAGCATGCGTCAGCAGGACTAATCTATAGATTCGAATGTTCACTGTGCCCTCTTCCTCCCTCCCACCCTCTCTCTCTCTCACTCCTTGTTTATCACTGTTTTTCTCATCTCACTCCCGATACCTCTCTTAATTTAAAGAAATGCAATAAAATACCGTTTTCCACGATACTTTTCAATACCAGCGGATAATTGGAGAAGTCATAATGGAAAGGATAGCAAGGTTTGACGTAATGACCACAATAATCGTTCATTTTTCCCAACGTTTCTGTTAATAGCAAGGGAAAGAGAAACTAGGTCTAGCCAATTGGGTGGAGTCGTCTCCCACCTGGGGTAACTACTCAACGTTGTTCTCTTTATGGCAAATCACCTGCTAACGCAATAATGAGGTAGACAAAGCTCCGCCTACCTGGTGGATTTGGGGGTAAGTGAGCAGACGTTCTTTTCTTAGCCTTGGTCTTTCTCTTTGCCTTGATTAATAGGATCTTTGGTGTGTCAGGCAACACCGTAATAATAAGCGGTTTTCTGTCAGCTGCTACATATTCAAAATGGAGGAAGCTGGCAATAAATTAAGGATTAATCTCAAAAAGTAAGTAAAACTTTATAACACATCCTTGCGCAAAAAAACACAGGCATATTGGTCAATTATTCCATCAATGTACCTATCTCTCTACCATATTATCAATTACTTTGTCTCTAACTCACCTCCGGAGTATATTATTTAGTATCTATCTATCTATCTATCTATATAACATGAACAATTGCTTAGCAGATGAAGAATGTGTGTTTTTTTTTTTTTTTTTTTTTTTTTTTTTTTTTTTTTTTTTGGGGGGGGGGGGGGGGTTTGCTTTATGCATCTGTACATAGTCTGCCGATTCTGCCCATACCGGCCGTATGATCGGTATATAAGTAGGCGTTATGGGAATTAAGAAAAGAGCAGTGTTATTTATATACTGGGATGTAGCTTACACTGTCTGATTTAGTTTTGCTTACCTCCTCGTAGTCAACACGTCGATACAAAGGGTTAAAGGGCTTCAGAGATCGTGATAGTAGGTGCGTGCATTATACTTGGTGAATAGGGTGAAGGTCATATGCTCTTTAGCCAACTCGCATATATATATATATATATATATATATATATATATATATATATATATATATATATATATATATATATATATATATATATATATATATACGTAAGTAAATACAATACCAATAATCAAATTAATACAGAATCTGCAATAACCATCATATTTATGACATCCAATAATACTCAATATAATAGGCAGGAAATGGAGGGGCGGAGATGGGGAGGCCAGGAAAGTGGGTTGAGGGAGGGATGAGGAGGGGAATGGAGAGGGAGGGAGGCAGGGAGGCAGGGAGGGATGGGATGGGGAAAAAGGATACTCGAATGCTTGGGTTGGCGATGCTTGCCAACACTGTGTAAATAAACACCTTAACAAACTCTATTTGACAATGAACTACATTACCAAAAATTAGTGGGAGGTTGAATGTGTCTTGTACACTGTTTCAAAATGACATTTCGATCAAATAATTAGTTTGAAAAATGTTTAAGAAAAACAAGGACTCGCAGGCCCTGAAATGGATAGTAACATATCTGTAGAGCCATAATGGTAAAAGATACGATAGTGAAATGTAGTTTTTCTAAAAGCTCGTATACTGTAGTGGTGCCGACCATATTTTTATTTATAGTGATGGTTTACAGTTACTGCAGGCCTATGCTATTCAAATTAGCCACCAAAATTCAAATTTCTTGAGGTTCAGGTACAAACGGCTCACATTAGAACAAACGCCCTTTTCTTAATGTGTGCGAGTTTGTCTATTATCTTGCATAGCCATTCTTTTTTATCTAGATGAGAATCAAATATTATATTTCCTTTAATGTATTTCTAATTACAACAATATTTTGGGAATCTAATATAATTAACAAGCCCGTTTTCTTGAAAATTTTTGTATCAGCAGAAGTTACTCTTGAGCTGGTGTCACGAATGATCATCAACCTTGAGAGGCTTGCAGTTGTGAGCGGTTGCGAGACTGGCAGCCAAACTTTTCTTGACAAGTGTAAAATTACTTTCTTCATTAACTTTAACCAAAGGTTCGTTCAGTTCAATTTCAAGTCTAATCTAACACATTTCTCGAAAATCGTTAATATAGTTTTATTAAAGCAAAAATTTTCTGCATTGTGGCGAGAAAGAACCGTCCCAGATAGCCACGGCTTGAAGTCGTTGGCTGAGGTCCAAGAAGACCAGCGAGCAATGCTCC
>NC_061103.1:51999709-52012440 GCF_015104395.2 Macrobrachium nipponense
AGACAGTATTTTTATGTAAATATATTAGGTTTAAAGGTAACACTAGAATGGTAGACCTGATAATGGTAGACCTGAAAATGGGATGGCTCAGTTTGGAAGCTACACTATCGCTAAGTTATAGGCCATAAATGATAACTGCGCTGCTTGACAAGCTTCTTCCATCCAACATATAAAACATTCGCCATCTTAATAATGCTCTTCAAGGGTCAAAAATCACAGTTAATGGAATTCTTGAGCTGTCAAAGTATCTGCAGAAAATCTCAAATCCCTTCATACAGACAACAAGTGTAAGCAAATTTTTCAAACTGTGCACAGGAGGGAGTGTGCACTAGGACCAATGACTCTCCCTCACAAGTGCCAGATTCCAAAGCGGCTTGATGATGGTTCTCAGAAATATACTCCCAGTTGTGCAGAGGAGTATTACAGAGTAGAGTTTTTCAAAGTTATTGACAGTGCTTCAGGGTATTGCAATAAGTACTTCACTTCATCTGATCTCACAATGTACCGCAACTTTGAAAAAATACAGTCACTCATATACAATATTGTGGCTTTTTACTTATTGTTTCTGGTTAAAGTATGGTAATACACCATAGATGAGAATAAAATACTATATGATAATGATTTAAAAGTTATTATTAATTACTAATACAATATTTGTTTAATCATGAACATTTCAATGACATTAGCAATTTTCGCTAGACTTAACTGTATAATCTACGTTGCAAATCATAGCTCCTTGTCTCTCATTTTCATTGGAGGAACTTTCGTTTGTTGACTCTTTCTGTTACTTCATTCAGACCACTGTAGCCAAAACCTTTACAGCCTCCCAGGCATCTTGTACCTGTACAGTTGATGATAATTGATTTAGATTTTTTTTAAATATATCAAGTTTAGGAGCTTCATCGAAATGTACACTTCAGACTGACAATGATTATTGAGTTTCCTTATCAAAGCTTGTCCGTGAGGGAATGCAAAATTTTAAAGGAAAATATATAGAAAAAATTAGTTCTTTTCAAAAGATGCCTCCAGTATTAGCCAGGATATTTGGGAAAACTCAAATGAAGCAGGATAAGTAAAACTAAGCCTAGCAAGTGTAGTGTGGAAACTAGCAGTAATGAGAAGAGAAAGTGTGAAAATGCAGCAGCAAAGAAGGAACATACAAGTTATATATTGAGCAGGAGATATAAAGGTGCATAAAAAATATATTCAGTTTTGATATAGACAGATAGAAATTTTGGTGGAATAGCTGAGACAAGCCATAAAAGAGCAAGCAAACTTGTCCAAGATGAAATAAAAATATATGAGAAAGAATTAAAATGATTAAATGAAATAATAATGATAATACTATGGTAAAAGCAATTCGTTTTTCGTATAAGCACTGCAGACAAAGACCTGATGGACATGAATTTTGGGAAAGTTGGTCAGACTAACCAGAAGTGCTAGGAATCAAAGGCTATTATACTAGTGGAACAACCTGAATTAACAAAACTACTGACATAGTTGATTTGCAGTTGGTGACAGGAAAATAGTTATGGAAACTAATCAGGATAACGTAGAAACACTGAAATTCTACTAAAGCTATGATTTAAAGTGACTGAGTTGGATAAAGACAAAATATGATAATATGAAAGTATGGAAATACAGCACCACAAAATGAATTCATCACAAAAATTATACAGACAAAAGACTTGTCCACTATATCGGGCAAGAGATGCCTAACACAACACTGAGGTATCCTTTTCAAACATAATTAACATTGCTTGCATTGCCTTTTTATCAAAAGATAATTAACTAAAATAAGAAAATAATAAACTTCGTTAGCTCTTCAATCTATGAAAATTGATATTGGAAGTCTTTTGATAAGCAATAAAATATGAGAATCTCTCTGAAATCAACATGAAGTGCTTATTTTAATTAAAACTCGAGGAGCAGTACTTGTCAAACAAATCCTTAATTTAAAAAGTAACAGTAGCAACTCACAGTAGGCAATATCTGAGATGCAGGTAGGGTAAATCCATACGACCCAGTGTCTCTCAGCTCAAGTGTGTATGCATAAGTAAGATTCATTGCATACGAGGCCCAGTCAACAGATGTTCCAGCTGCAGAATCTGTTTAAAGGATTAACTTATCAGTTTTAATTTATCCTTTGGCCAAATACTTTCTTCCCATTTCACATCTAACAAAAACTACATTACTGCAATTTAAGAATATAGAAGAAGAAGGTCACTATAAACAAAATAAAAGATGGGAATAAATTTAAATGGGCATGTAAGTTAACTTTATTAGCCATTCATGGACCTTAAAGTAATGCTTATCAGCTTGTTATTACTCAGATATCTGTTTCCAATGGATTATTCGATGATTCACTGTCAAAAAATGTCTGGATGTCATAATGGAGTCACTGAGGCACAGAAACATTAACTGACTGAACTAAACAATCAGTGTGGCATGTTCCTGTTCTTCATGGCATCATAAATAGAATTAGTAGGCCTATTTCACATATGAAGGCTTAAAGTCTTTATGAACTTGTAGAAGAAAAAAAATTTAATGTCTTGACCAGTGATATAAGGTGTGGCATGCCCAATGAACAACTGATGTTTAGCTCTCTACTGTATGAGCTCAATACCAGAAAGTTGATCAAGGGCTTTGATTGTGAGGTTGATGGAATGCACCATCTGTCTATGGTTTTCTTGAATTCTGTAACTACCTTCTAATGGAGTAACCATTATGTAGTGTACTTGGTTGCACCCTCATGTTTATGAATTGCAGAATGCTATGATAGCTTTCCAGATCTAAACATTAATATCATTCAAATTCAGTCGAAGGTCTTGTCCAGAAAACTTGTTGCTGATATCTGTTGATGGACCAAAGTCAACAAGCATCACTAGGACATTGATGTATGAGGTTTATTTTTGGCATAGCACTTGCATGTGTATTGGCCCTATGATATTGTCCTTCAGTTATGTGACACAGGTAGAAAAAAATTCCACATGTGAGTCCAAAGCCAAAGGGAAACTTCCTTTACTAAAAAATACTGCCATTGTTAATTAACATCAGCTTTACAATGAAAGCATATAACAAGGATTCCAACCTAGGTCTTCCTTAAATAGATGTGGAATGTGCTCCATGTGCTGTAAGAGCTAACATTTAACGAACTATTACCCACTGTTCCTTGTGGAAAGCTATCTGTACAGAACTTGACTGTGCTAACCAGGTACTAGTAAATGATAGTTACTCCTATAAGGGAAGAGTTGGAGAAATTGCAAAAACATATGAAAATGCATTTCATCATCATGTCAATCTTTAGATAATAAGCCCAAAATTGCTCTAAGATCAAGTTTGCACAGTATGAACACTTCACATCAAGCCCTGCATGCAATAAAAAATGTGCAAGCCTCACCTTTTAACAGTGACCAAGCCATTAAAATTGAAATCTATAATAGATCCATGAAAACATCAAATATTCTTATGAGATTAACCGCAGCTCCTCTAATGCATGATGCTCTCAAGGAAATGAATGTAGTTGATCACATTTAATCCAATATCAATCACTTGTTCCATTGCTTTGATAGGCCTTATTACGATGTAACTTTCAAAGAAGTTATTGTGCAATCCAGCAAAGTCTTATACCTACCAGCAGCATTTCAGTTCTAGTAACAAATGTGTGTGGTTGCTAGACCATCCAGCAGCCTGCCTTGATCAAATCTACATAGTTGCAGCAACACAACTTTTACTGCTCGATCATCCAGATAGTTCATGAAGGTGAGCACTTGACCAGTCAGGATCAGGCAGACGACCAATCAACTGTTATATGATGACTATCACCTTACTGTCTCAGACTGGTGTATGAGCAATGATTACATATTAATTAGAATGTATTGCATCATTCTGTGAAGAAACATGTTGTTGTGTTAATGTGATGACTCCTGTATTCCAGTAGGATCTTGCAGCATTTGTAAATAACAGTTAGTGAATAGCTGACATTGCCTTGACGTTGCTTTGACAAATGCCAACCGATGCCCCATTGGCAAAATACATGTTGACGTTCTCATGATAGTCTGTGCCTATGTCACAGACCTAGATCCGTATACTCGGATGTTTGTGTAACATTGTGCAATATGTCGCTCGACTAATGTTCTCACAACAGAATTGTATATCAGACTTCTATCATACCTCTTCGCTGGAAGAGCTATTCAAATCTTCCTGTAGATATCATTGTGATGTAAACTTGTTAAATATAACTTGTTATTTCACTATGTGTTTTACCATCTTAAAACCTACATACAAGAAACAACGATTGATGGGGACTTAGAAGAAATATCATCACAGACATGATACTTGTCTAAGATGTGATGTATACAAACCGATACTTGCGAATATTATTGCAGGTCAGAAAATAACCAAATGTTAGTCAAACAATTGTTAGTCAAACAATTGTTAGTCAAACAATTGCAAGGCGACACCCCAATATATGGTGGTAGCTATAAGAAGAAGTACCCATATCTACCGAAGACTTACAAATCTTAGAAACATATCAATGAAGGCGAGGCAAGAGAATCTACAAGCAACTTCGTGTCTCAGCCAATGCTGTTGACAGCAACACGAGTATCATTTTAATCATACCGAGACGACATTCATCCACGAGTTTCGTAATGAAACAAATTAAGCATAAATTTTTATATCAAGAGGCTTAAACTTTGTATATTGGGCGTCTTCAACAGTGTGGAACTTCGAGAACTTCAACAGGACGTGTCTCCCGCATCAGATCATCATCAACCTAGCACAGCGGGAAGAGAATCTTAGCAACAAACAATAACAGCACGAGCAGAGAAGTGGGTCGCGAAAGGAAAGATGACGTAGAAGTGGCCTTGACATCATCAAAACACAGGGTTTTTTTCCTCTATATATCGAGATAAGTACAAACTTCTATTCATTTGGTGTGTGTCTTTGAGTGATTCTGTTATGCAGGCCGACAATAGTATTCCTGAGGGTGAGTTACAAGACATTCTTAATCTTACTTTCTTACAGGAAACTATCTCCATCATTGGTACTTCGCTCCTGCGGGCTTTTTATCTTTGTGTTTCTGTCAACTTTGTTTTTTTTTCAGAAGTTCTCCTGAAATATTTTTATCATATTTTCTGTGCTTAATCTTATCATTTTGGGGGACACTATTATTTCTGTAGCACATTTTATTGAATATTGCCTATGCGTTTACGCAGTGGACGTGTGTATTCATACAGATTTTATGACAGGGTTGCTAGGAATCACAGTGATAAGAAAAAACAAAAAGTAAAGATGTCCAATCTAGTACTGAGTACCTCTGCAACCAGTAACCAGATGGTTACATTAGTTAGCGCTAGGTCAGCAATAGTTCCTTTTCAAGGGCGTTGGAGTGGGTTTCTGCCCCAGGGTGTTGAGTCATGGATTTCCTCAGTGGATGCTCACTTAAAAGCAAAAAGCATCACAATACCGACCCTACAGTTACAGGAAGCTAAAAGTTTCATTGATTTTGCAAAAGGGGACGCAGGTTCCTATCTGAGAGGCTTTTCTTTCCAAGAAACTGATACTTGGGATGAATTTAAAATTAAATTGCGATCCATATATGGCAGTGAAGAAACCTTGGACGTAGTACTAGCCTTGAGGAATATCCTTAAATTGGTCTCTATGACTCAACTGAATATGGTAGATAGGGCGGCACTCATTGCAGACCGGTTGAATGAATATCTAGATACTTTAAACAATACCACTTGGGTTGCAGGAAATAACATGACTGTAAAAGATTTTATTAGGCTAACATACTTACCATTCATAACAACTATGTTACCAGAAGCCTTGGTACGGTGCTTTGATGAAGCGCTATTGCCAGATAGTACGGAATTAGACATATATAAACAAATTAAGAAACATATGTCTAAATGCGCTGACCTGGATCCCTCATTTATTCAAATTTTTGCAAAGAATGAAAGTAAACCACAGCAAGTAAATATAGTTAATAATAACGCTGCAGGGATAACTTGTTTTAATTGTAAAAGATTGCCGTATGCGTTATTGTTCAATCCATAATAGCTCAAGCCATTCTACGCTAGATGTTTTTCACGTAATCAGCAACAAGGTAACGTTAAAAACACACAAAACGTTGCCAATGATAATAAGAAATATGCACATTATCACAAAAAGAAACAAGCAAACAATAACTCTGCTCAGAAAAATCGGACTTCAGGGAACTCAGTTCCTGGGCCGTCTAGCCAAAACAGTCAAAGTCAGTCAAATTTTCCGAGTGTTCAAAGCAAAGCAAATTCCATATAGGCGATTTCAGCGGCGGGGGAGAGTGATGTTGGGTCATTCATATCAACACCTTTTGAATTAAAAAATAAATTTAATCACCTAAAAGCATTAGGTGAATCCCAGAATTTTCCTATGAATCACACGACCATATCAAAAAAATCAGAGCAGGTTCCCGTAGATTTTCACACTATACATGCTATAATCAGTTATGATGAATTACGCCCAACTTTACATGCCGTAAATTTAGAATAAAAGCCATTTACATTGTTTTTTTATTCCGGTAGTCCACGTAATATCATGGACTTACGGACTCTCCGTTTGTTGTTTTCGAACTTCCCTATTGAGAAGTCCGGAGTACGACTTTCAGGAATTGGCAATAACGAGTTAAGTGTCGTAGAAGTGACTCCGATTTAGTACAGGGTGGGTAAGCACATGCTTACAGATACCTTTATAGTTGTAAAAAACATAGATATGTATCCAGTTGTAATTGTATGATACCCATCTATGGGCATACAAAACATTATCTTAGCTCCTGCCAAACATGGCGTGTTTATCAAAGGAAAATTCTATAAATATTCTAACACATTAAAATCTGTTTTGGACAAAAAAGAGACAGTTAATCAAACAATAACTTATATAGAGGAACCAATCACTTGTCTCATAAATGAATATATTGTTCAAGCCACCCAACAGAATTCTCGCACACCTGCAAATTCTCGAGACAAATGCACCCTCGAATATCTTGGTGCGTATAAAAAAGGCTTTGCCTGGATCTGAAATCTTAATCCTTGCTGACACTCTGAAAATCAACGGACTTTCTGCGACACAAGCATTATACACTGTTGAATCACAGCAACAAGTTAATATTGAAGTCTGTAACCATCTGAATACCAATCTAGTAATCCACAAAAATTTACTTATCGGGGATATGGAGGTGTAAAAATATCGCATTCTTACCGTTGCTGAAATTAATCACACTCAACCTGTTGTCGACGAATCCCTCTTACAATATATCAAAAGTAAATTCAATAAAGACATTCAAGAAGAGGAGATCTAACAGCAATTTTTTTATCTTTTATCTAAATATCATGATGTCTTCTCAACTAGCGAGGGATCTCTAGGGAAAACGGATGTCATTGAACACCAAATACAGTTAAAGGACAAACAAAGCTATATGCGTACCTTTGTATAGACTCCCAATGAAATTTCAAAATGAGATAAATGACGAAGTCGAAAAAATGTTTGAAGAAGGAGTCATTAGGAAATCAAATAGCCCTTACAATTTTCCCTTAATCGTCGTGCCTAAAAAAGATCGGATTTGCGTATTTGCGTAGATTTCCGTCGCTTAAACGAGGAAATGATTCCCGATCGTTTTCCAGTGCCATGCACCGATGATATCTTATCTTTGTTAGGTCAGAATAAATTCTTCACCAGCTTGAACTTACTTAAAGGCTTTCACCAGATACCCTTAGCTAGTGAGAGTATCCCATACACCGCCTTCAGCACAGCCAGGGGACATTATGAATTTTTACGTATGCCTTTCTGTTTACGTTGCGCCCCAATTACATTCACCAGAATTAT
Source organism: Macrobrachium nipponense (assembly GCF_015104395.2). Lineage (NCBI taxonomy): Eukaryota > Metazoa > Arthropoda > Malacostraca > Decapoda > Palaemonidae > Macrobrachium > Macrobrachium nipponense. The sequence continues at coordinate 52,007,576 of NC_061103.1, forward strand.
TAATATAGTGTTTGGAGGCTTGTTAGGGGACACCCTTCATGCCTATAAGGATGATCTTGTAATCTTTTCTAATACCTTAGAAGAACATTTGCATAAACTAGAGCTAGTGCTACAGAGACTAAGGCAACACAATCTAAGAATAAAAATATCAAAGTGTGAGTTTTTTATGACAGAGTTAGTCTATTTAGGTTTTACGGTGTCTAGTCAAGGTCTTAAGGTAGTCCATGATAAGGTGTCGGCTATCCGTAACTTTCCGGTACCTACTAACGTAAAGGGGATACAACAATTTCTGGGGTGTTCGGGTTACTACAGAAGCTTTATACGCAACTATTCAGTCATAGCAGCTCCTTTAACAGATTTTACGAAGAAAGGCGTAGATTTTATATGGTCTGAAAAGCATCAACAGGCGTTCGATACCTTGAAAGAGGAATTATGCAGTTCACTTATCTTAAAATTCCTTGATTTTAATAAGGAATTTTTTATTGCAACAGGCACCTCAGACCAAGGGGTAGGAGGGGTACTACTTCAGCAATATGATAAACAGTTCTTTCCTATAGATTTTTATTCACGTAAACTGAAGCCCTCTGAAAGTAAATATGCAGTAATTAACAAGGAAGGGCTAGGTATCGTTAACCCACTAGTACATTTTAAGTTCATAATCTACGGCTATCCTGTTAAGGTCCTTACTGACCATAAGCCCTTTACCGAGTTTTTCAAAGGCTTTAATCACAGTCCCAAAAGAACTCGGTGGCATATGATCATTCAGGACTTTGGAGCCAAGATCGGATACCTACCTGGGAAAGCAAATATCATAGCTGACGCATTATCCCGCAATCCCGCACCATACTGTAAGGAACCATTAGCTGGACTAGAAGATATAGAAACATCCGTGCCTATTGTTAAAACCGTATCTGAACAAGAAAATTCATTTTCCCAAGAGATCGTGTACATTGAAGACCCTGGTTGGAGTGCTGAACTGGTACAAACTGAACAAAGGAAGGATCAGCAGTTAAGCAAAATAATAAATGCTTTGAACGGAAATCCTAAAGCAAAAGAATATTTAAAGTGTGTGCAGCAGAATTATATAATCAAAGGTAATATTCTGTGTAGGTTCGTGACGAGGAAAACCAGAAGCACACCGCAGGTGACTAACGACCAGGTAGTAGTACCAATTTCTCTTATACCAATCGTCCTAAACTGGTTGCATTCTAATCCCTTACATGGTCATCCAGGGTTCTCTATTATGTCACAGAAAGCCAACTCACTATTTTACTGGTCTACAATGCTTACAGATATAAAAAGCACATAACTAATTGTCACATTTGTCATGAAAACAAGGGACACACTAAGACACCTGTCAGTTTAGGGGCCTATCCCGTGCCAAATCAACCCTTTGAAAGAGTACACTTAGATTTGTTAACAGGGTTTTACGAGTCTGACAGAGGAAATAAACACCTCTTAGTGTTAATAGATGCCTTGACACGTTTTACAGAATTAATAGCACTAAAAACAAAAACCACAATTGAATGCGCTAGGAAATTTTGAGTGCTACATCTGTAAACACGGAATTCCACACATGATAATCTCTGACTCGGGTGGAGAATTCAATAATTATTCCCTCAACTCGTGTGATATCCTTTGCATTAAGAAAATCAATACCATGATTTATCAACCAGAGTCAAACGGATTGGTAGAGAGTAAATAGGAAAGTGTTAAATGCCCTGCGAGTTACACTCGGGGGTATGGATATAGCGGTTTCCGCGGTTTTAAGTACTCTTAATCATTCATATCATGTATCTATAAAAATGACACCGCATGAGGCCTTATACGGTATGCCCGCTAGAACACCTTTCCACATACTCAAGCCAACCACTAATTTATCCAATCCCCTAACGGATATAATGGATGCAGGTGTAAGCCGATATAGAAGAGGCACAAATTATAATGAAAAGGAATCACGATAAAATCGCGAAACAAACAAAACCATATACAGTAGGTGATCAAATCTATATCCAAATATATGTGCGTAAAGGTTTGAACTATAAGCTAATGCCTAAGTTTGAAGGCCCGTTCAGTATTCTAGAAATATTAGCGGCAAATAGGCTAAAGGTTCAAAACATATCAAAAGCTACTGACATACAGATTGTTCCATTGGCTCATATTCGTAGTTAATGAAAAAAAGGTGTAGAAAGAAAGGCTAGGAGTGAAAATATGTATACCTATATGAAACTTAGTGTAAATAGTATAAATAAAATTTGTATGAAAAAAATTTTATTAGTTTTGAATAAGAAATATCTAATTTAACATGAGTAATTACATATATTTTACTATTTGCAGGTTTCCAACATGAAACTTATATTGTTCGGATTGGTACTGTTTTTTCAGATATTCTCGTGTGGGCGGAGTGTTAAAACAAAAAATATCCAATTTACACATGGCTCTATCATTGAAAGAACTGAGGATGTATTTATTACAGCGAGTAACGTAATTCTTGAACTTGACTTGCGAGCGATTTTTTTGCCAGAAGATGATGTCATTAACCTTAAAAGCGACTTATCGCATTTTGCTGAATCATTGGATCAATTGCACAAGCATCATTTTCCTTTCAACCCAGAGAATCCGCTTGCACAGACTTTGTCTGTAGCTGAGTTGTTATCTTATGATTTGCAAAACAAGACAGCTGAAGCGGAATGCTTAGCTCGTGAACTTCTTATGTGGACTGCAGGTCATAATAACGTAGAAAGACGTAACCCATTCTTATTCGCGGTGCTCAATATTTTTGGGTCCGTTGCAAGTTTAGGTTTGGGAATTGCAAATCATCTTAAAATTAATGAATAAAATAAGAGAATAGAATTTCTACAACATCAAAATGAATTAATTTTCTCTGAACTTCACAGACAATTAGTCAATAAATTAGCTTATGACATTGGTAAACGAGCATTCTAGTAATATAAATCAAATCATGGATATGCAATATTTACTTGCAACATCAGCATATTACAATACAAAAGATCATATTCATGGGAAAATTTCACATTTGATTGAAAAATCCAAAGGTTATGTAGAAGCAATTACACTAGCTACAAAGGGTGTTTTTTCGCTGCATCTCTTGCCTATTAAAGATTTATCATTAACCCTAGAGAATGCGCGTGAGAAACTTGGCTATGAACCTTTGTTAGGGGCACACAAGATCGAATTTTATTACAGCTTAATTTCAGTAAGCGTAGAGAATTACAGAATCATGATTAATATTCCCTTCGATTCTTCTGATGCCTGGAAATCTTACAAAATCGCTCCGTTTCCCACTTACATGTCTAATAGCTCACAACCAGTAATATAGAATTTTTCTGGTTACGTATTAATTTCCCCTGATAAGGAACTTTTTACGGTCGTCAGAGACCTGGATCGGTTCACTCATTGCTCTAATGCCATGGGTAAATAAAGTTTGTACAGCTGACTCTTTTGAATTCCATAATACATCAACGCTTGAATGTTGTCTGAATTTACTTTACCCTTTTGACAAGAATAAGTTCGCTTACAGGTTGAATAACGGAACCTGGTTATGCTTCGCAGTCGAAGAGTTTAACGTCGCATGCCCGGACGGATGGTCTACAACTTCAAGACTGTTTGTCACTGCGGACGGCTGCAGTGGAGCAACGCCCACCTACAATGTTAGGGGAATAAGCACCATCATAAGAGAGCAGGCTTATTTCGCCAACTTTTCCTGGACCAACACCCGTATCCCAGCATTACCATTGCCTTTTGATGAGAAGGTGGCCCAGCAGCTGTCAAAATTGACTACAATGGATCACACTTCCCACGCTTACGATTCTAGGGAGGACATTCGTTTCTACTGTTTAATAGCGGCAACCCTCGTGCTGGTGGTGATTTTAATAATCGTGAATGTATTTGTATGGCGTAGGATGAGGAAAACAAGTATGGCTGATCAACAGAACGTCTGACCCCGCCCAGACAATTATCCCATGGCCCTTAAGGCATTTGAATTTAAACCCATTTGAAATGAGCCATTTCATTTGACTCATAGGGGTTGTCTGGAACTGTGTAAAGTACGAAAAGTTGTTTGAAACGCTAGTTAAATATGTAGTAGGAATCTCCTTGGCAATGTATTCCATATGAAAAGAATAAGTATCTTAATTGTAATCTACCTTAACTATTTTATCTATGAGCATACATAATTGTAGCTATTAAAGTTAAACAATGAATCATTATTTTTGTGTGTCTACGCACTGGGAATCCATATAAAGTGCACCTAGATTAATCACTTATGTTAATCATTTGTATTAATCATTTATTGAATAAACAAATCAGGTAGCCTATAATCAATCTGTTACCTTGTATCTTATCACATATTGTTACCATTAATTTCAATTACTATATGATTTATATCATGTAATCTTTATGTCATACAATTATCAGTAATACGTTAGTATTTTCTGTAGTATATGTATCCTCATGACTGGCATTATATAACTGTATCATTATATTTCACATGTGATCATTATTATTTACTATTATATCATATGCATATGTCTTATACCTTATACGTGGATCTGTATTTGTGTACTCCATGTATTTTTTTTTACTTATAAGTATTTTCTATATCAGATTTTTACATATAACCAGTTGTATGTCATTTCTTAAACACTTTGATGGAAGTTATATGTTTATCACATCTTTGCATCTATATTTTAAAAAATAAATCACATTGTTACAAGTCAAGTGCAAGTCAAACTTTCTGTATAACTATAATCTAATGTCTGATTTCATATAGCGGACCGAGCATTATGTAATGATTACATATTAATTAGAATGTAATGCATCATTCTGTGTAGAAACATGTTGTT
>NC_061103.1:52012940-52045530 GCF_015104395.2 Macrobrachium nipponense
AACAACATGTTTCTACACATAGAATGACGCAATACATTCTAATTAAATATATAATCATTACACATACACCAGTCTGAGACAGTAAGGTGATGGTCATCATATAACAGTTGATTGGTCGTCTGCCTGATGCTGACTGGTCAAGTGCTCACACTTCATGAACTATCTGGATGATCGAGCAGTAAAGCTTGTGTTGCTGCAACTATGTAGAGTTTGATCAAGGCAGGCTGCTGGATGGTCTAGCAACCACACACATTTGTTACTAGAACTGTAATGCTGCTGGTAGGTAATAAAGACTTTGCTGGAGTGGAGGAAGGTGATATAGTTCTTCATAGTTACTTTTAACAGCCCCATCAAAACATTGCACAATAACTTCTTTGAAAGTTACAATCGAATAAGGCCTATCAAAGCAATGGGACAAGTGATTGATCTTGGATTAAATGTGATCAACTACATTCATTCCTTGAGAGCATCAATGCATTAGAGGAGCTGCGGTTAATCTCATAAGAATATTTGATTGTTGTTTTCATGATCTATTATAGATTTTCAATTTTAATGGCTTGGTCACTGTTAGAAGGTGAGGCTTGCACATTCTTTATTGGATGCGGGGCTTGATGTGAAGTGTTTCATACTGTGCAACTGATCTTAGAGCAATTTTGGGCTTATTATCTAAAGATTGACATGATGATGGAATGCATTTTCATATGTTTTTGCGATTTCTCCAGCTCTTTTCCTTACCAGGAGTAACTATTATTTACTAGTACCTGGTTACTCAGTCAAGTTCGTACAGATAACATAGCTTTCCACAAGGAACAGTGGGGTAATAGTTCGCTAAATGTTAGCTCTTACAGCACATGGAGCACATTCCACATCTATTCAAGGAAGACCTAGGTTGGAATCCTTGTTATATGCTTTCATTGTAAAGCTGATGTTAATTAACATTATTTTTTAGTAAAGGAAGTTTCCCTCCTTTGGCTTTGGACTCACATGTGGAAGTTTTTTCTACCTGTGTCACATAACTGAAGGACAATATCATAGGGCCAATACACATGCAAGTGCTATGCCAAAAATAAACCTCATACATCAATGTCCTAGTGATGCTTGTTGACTTTGGTCCATCAACAGATGTCAGCAACAAGTTTTCCGGACAAGACCTTTGACTGAATTTGAATGATATTAATGTTTACATCTGGAAAGCTATCATAGCATTCTGCAATTCATAACATGAGGGTGCAACCAAGTACACTACATAATGGTTACTCCATTAGAAAGTAGTTACAGAATTTTTAAGAAAACATAGACAGATTGGTGCATTCCATCAACCTCACAATCAAAGCCCTTGATCAACTTTCTGGTATTGAGGTCATACAGTAGAGAGCTAAACATCAGTTGTTCATTGGGCATGCCACACCTTATATCACTGGTCAAGACATTAAATTTTTTTTCTTCTACAAGTTCATAAAGACTTTAAGCCTTCATATGTGAAATAGGCCTACTAATTCTATTCATGATGCCATGAAGAACAGGAACATGCCACACTGATTGTTTAGTTCAGTCAGTTAATGTTTCTGTGCCTCAGTGACTCCATTATGACATCCAGACATTTTTTGACAGTGAATCATCGAATAATCCATTGCAAACAGATATCTGAATAATAACAAGCTGATAAGCATTACTTTCAAGGTCCAATGAATGGGCTAATAAACGTTAACTTACATGCCATTTAAATTTTATTCCCACCTTTTACTGTTGTCTTTATAGTGACCTTGCTTCTTCTATAATTCTTAAATTTGCAGTAATGTAGTTTTTTGTTTAGATGTGAAATGGGAAGAAAGTATTTGGCCAAAGGATAAATTAAAACTGATAAGTTAATCCTTTAAACAGATTCTGCAGCTGGAACATCTGTTGACTGGGCCTCTTATGCAATGAATCTTACTTATGCATACACACTTGAGCTGAGAGACACTGGGTCGTATGGATTTACCCTACCTGCATCTCAGATATTGCCTACTGTGAGTTGCTACTGTTACTTTTTAAATTAAGGATTTGTTTGACAAGTACTGCTCCTCGAGTTTTAATTAAAATAAGCACTTCATGTTGATTTCAGAGAGATTCTCATATTTTATTGCTTATCAAAAGACTTCCAATATCAATTTTCATAGATTGAAGAGCTAACGAAGTTTATTATTTTCTTATTTTAGTTAATTATCTTTTGATAAAAAGGCAATGCAAGCAATGTTAATTATGTTTGAAAAGGATACCTCAGTGTTGTGTTAGGCATCTCTTGCCCGATATAGTTTTTGTGATGAATTAATTTTGTGGTGCTGTATTTCCATACTTTCATATTATCATATTTTGTCTTTATCCAACTCAGTCACTTTAAATCATAGCTTTAGTAGAATTTCAGTGTTTCTACGTTATCTGATTAGTTCCATAACTATTTTTATTTCCTGCTCCCAACCAATTTTGGCACAAAAATCAACCTATTGGTTCCCAGTATTAAGTTTTTGTTAATTCAGGTCCTGTTCCACTAGTATAATAGCCTTTGATTCCTAGCACTTCTGGTTAGTCTGACCAACTTTCCCAAAATTCATGTCCATCAGGTCTTTGTCTGCAGTGCTTATACGAAAAACGAATTGCTTTTTTCATAGTATTATCATTATTATTTCCTTTAATCATTTTAATTCTTTCTCATATATTTTCATTTCATCTTGGACAAGTTTGCTTGCTCTTTTATGGCTTGTCTCAGCTATTCCACCAAAATTTCTATCTGTCTATATCAAAACTGAATATATTTTTTATGCACCTTTATATCTCCTGCTCATTATATAACTTTTATGTTCCTTCTTTGCTGCTGCATTTTCACACTTTCTCTTCTCATTACTGCTAGTTTCCACACTACACTTGCTAGGCTTAGTTTTACTTATCCTGCTTCATTTGAGTTTTCCCAAATATCCTGGCTAATACTGGAGGCATTTTTTGAAAAGAACTAATTTTTTCTATATATTTTCCTTTAAAATTTTGCATTCCCTTACGGACAAGCTTTGATAAGGAAACTCAATAATCATTTTCAGTCTGAAGTGTACATTTCGATGAAGCTCCTAAACTTGATATATTTAAAAAAAATCTAAATCAATTATCACAAACTGTACAGGTACAAGATGCCTGGAGGCTGTAAAGCTTTTGGCTACAGTGGTCTGAATGAAGTAACAGAAAGAGTCAACAAACGAAAGTTCCTCCAATGAAAGAGACAAGGAGCTATGATTTGCAACGTAGATTATACAGTTAAGTCTAGCGAAAATTGCTAATGTCATTGAAATGTTCATGATTAAACAAATTTTGTATTAGTAATTAATAATAACTTTTAAATCATTATCATATAGTATTTTATTCTCATCTATGGTGTATCACCATACTTTAACCAGGAACAATAAGTAAAAAGCCACAATATTGTATATGAGCGACTGTATTTTTTCAAAGTTGCGGTACACTGTGAGATCAGATGAAGTGAAATACTTATTGAAATACACTTGTTGTCTGTATGAAGGGATTTGAGATTTTCTGCAGATACTTTGACAGCTCAAGAATTCCATTAACTGTGATTTTTGACCCTTGAAGAGCATTATTAAGATGGTGAATGTTTTATATGTTGGATGGAAGAAGCTTGTCAAGCAGCGCAGTTATCATTTATGGCCTATAACTTAGCGATAGTGTAGCTTCCAAACTGAGCCATCCATTTTCAGGTTTACCATATCAGTCTGCCATTCTAGTGTTACCTTTTAAACCTAATATATTTACATAAAAATACTGTCTAATAGGAAATCAAAGGCTTAGATGAAGGAAAATTGATAATAAACTCACAGGCAGTTTCCTGCAATCGTTGGCGTTTGCTTCGTTTGCTGACTGCATATGTAAACAATGGGATACATCAGTCAAAATTTAGATGAATATTTAATCTGACCACGAACCTTATGAAAAAATACATAACTATTTCAATATTATTTTAATATTGATAACTTGTTTCCGCTGAGTATATATTTAATAGCATTATTAATAGCCTCATTTCCAGTGTCTGTTATATAAAACTTGACAGAAAAAAGTGGGAGTAACAATTGCTTTGTTGCCCCACAACTCCCCAAAATAAAAAGTGGAGGATATGTCGCTGAGCGCCCCACCCCACACCCAGGCAGATGACGCCTATGATGTTAATGAAAGTTAGGAATAAAAAGTGTGCTGCTGGTGCATTTTCAAAGGTAATTAATGAAACAGTTTATACTATTATACAGCCACTCCCAAATAGCAACAGCAATTAGACCCAGATGATCTCAACACCTTTGGAATCAATTTCGTCACCAGTCATAACCAACCAAAATATAGCTGAATAACCAACCTGGCAACTGTACACCCACTGTTTCTTGCCATACTATATATAACCATGTAATCTGTATGCCCTTAGGAAACCTGATATACCAGCTACATGCTGATGGAAAAAAAGGATAATAAAAAGAATAGAGAAGACTCTGTACAAATTAAGTGAAGTTGAATCAGCTATAAGAATAATAATAATGGGCACATTTTTCCGTGTCAAAAATGATGATAATGGTTGCAGGTCCACAGTAATATAGCATGAGAGAGTTGATGGTCTTTAATAAATATTAATAGCTTTTGAACTTTGTGCTAGGTTCATCCTCAGTCAGGTGAACTTTATATTATTAAAAACTCGTCGAAGTAAACTTCTGAGGAGGACAATTCCACAATAAAGAACGGAAATGAAGGAAGCTCTCAACAGCCCAATCAGGTGATTCTGTTGTTGATGTCCGTATTTCTGTTTGCTATTCTGCTGGAACGTCTTGTTGGTTGTGATGAATACGGTGCTGCAGATGATTCCCCTGGTGGTGTAACTGCAACTTTGGTAGGCGTTAGGTCCCTTGTGCTGTATCCTGTCTGAGGGAGGAGAGCTGAAGAGGGGTACGCAACATAGTAAAAACAGAGCTTGTCTTAAAATCGAAAGTTGTAACAAAGTTTGTGGAAATTGACTAATGGGTCCTCACCAACGAACGACTTGTTAGCGTGAAAAGCTTCTCCTAAGTTTATAGCAGCACCTTCCACCAGTCTTCTTGTTTTGACATTGTAATTTTAAAATAAATTATGTTAGATCCATCCCAATTCGGTTTATGGTTGTTGTTGAAGGCATGGGAGACTATTGCATTGTTCAGTGGATGTAGTGCATTTGGCATTTATGTTCCACTAATCGGGCTGGTAGTCCTCAACCATTTTCCCCAAAATATTTTCCCTTACATTCTTGACAGGGGATTTTGTAAAAACCCAGAATGAAAGGATTCTTATTGTTATTGTTGTTTCTAATTAAGTTTATGGCTATCAATCCAGTGTTTACGAAATGTCTGTTTGAATAGTACTGAAAAAGCCCCTATAAGAAAAAATAGAGAAGAATCTCTAGAGGTGTACGCTGCTGTAGTAGCCATTACTTTTAATAATGTTAATAATGATAAAGATAACAATAATAATAATCACAAGATGGCAGGCACTAAGAACCAGATAAGTCCAAAGAACGATAAACCACATAGCAATCGAATGCCCGGCACTTGCACAGAACCAGTACAAAAAAGGTATGACTCGGTGGCAAAAGCCCTCAACTGGGGCCTGTGCAAGAAACACCAGCTACCTTGGAATAATAAGTGGTACGAACACCAACCTGAAGGGAATATGGTATAAGACCTGTAGGGGGAAATGTGCAAACAGACCATACGTGACATTGATTGAAAAATCAAGAAGAAAGTATCACTCAGTGATGTCGCAATATCATCATGGGACACCACAGATGAAGAGAAAAAAATGGACAAAAATGGATAAGCATCAAGACGTGCAAATTAAAATAAAGTATGAGATATACCAGTAGAAATTGCACCGATAATCACAGGAACACTAGGCACAATCCCAAGATCCTTGAAAATGAATCGGGAAAAACTACAGGCTGAAGTAGCTCCAGGACTATTGCAGAAGACTGTGCCCCTAGAAACAGCGCACATAGCAAGAAAATTGAAGGACGCCTATGGAGGCAGGATGCAACCCAGAACTCCACACTATAAGTACCACCCAGTCGAATTGGAGGACTGTGATAGACAAAATCAATAATAATAATAATAATAATAATAATAATAATAATAATAATAATAATAATAATAATAATAATAATAATAATAATAATAGACTATAAGAAAGCCTTCGACATGATACCACACACATGGCTAATAGAATGCCTGAAAATATATGGGGCAGAGGAAAATACCATCAGCTTCCTCAAAAATACAATGCGCAAACTGGAATACAATACTTACAAGCTCTGGAATAAGACTAGCATGAGGTTAATAATCAGGAGAGTGGGATCTTCCAGGGCGACTCACTGTCCCCACTACTCTTCGTAGTAGCCATGATTCCCATGACAAAAAGTACTACAGAAGATGGATGCCGGGTACCAACTCAAGAAAAAAGGCAACAAAATCAACCATCTGATGTTCATGGACGACATCAAGCTGTATGGTAAGAGCATCAAGGAAATAGATACCCTAATCCAGACTGTAAGGATTGTATGCTGGGACATCAGGATGAGTTTGGAATAGAAAAATGAGCCTTAGTCAACATACAAAAAGGCAAAGCAACGAGAACTGAAGGGATAAAGCTACCAGATGGGTAGCAACATCAAACACATAGATGAGACAGGATACAAATACCTGGGAATAATGGAAGGAGGAGATATAAAACACCAAGAGATGAAGGGACACGATCAGGAAAGAATATATGCAGAGACTCAAGGCGATACTCAAGTCAAAACTCAACGACCGGAAAATTTATGATAAAAAGCCATAAACACAATGGGCAGTGCCAGTAATCAGATACAGCGCAAAGGAATAGTGGAATGGACGAAGGCAGAACTCCGCAGCATAGATCAGAAAAACCAGGAAACAAATGACAATACACAAAGCACTACACCCAAGAGCAAATACGGACAGACTATACATAACACGAAAGGAAGGAGGGAGAGGACTACTAAGTATAGAGGACTGCGTCAACATCGAAAACAGAGCACTGGGGCAATATCTGAAAAACCAGTGTAGACGAGTGGCTAAAGAGTGCATGGGAAGAAGGACTAATAAAAGTAGACGAAGACCCAGAAATATACAGAGACAGGAGAAAGACAGAAAGAACAGAGGACTGGCACAACAAACCAATGCACGGACAATACATGAGACAGACTAAAAAACTAGCCAGCGATGACAATTGGCAATGGCTACGAGGGGAGAGCTAAAGAAGGAAACTGAAGGAATGATAACAGCGGCACAAGATCAGGCCCTAAGAACCAGATATGTTCAAAGTATGATAGACGGAAATAACATCTCTCCCTATGTAGGAAGTGCAATACGAAAAAATGAAACCATAAACCACATAGCAAGTGAATGCCCGGCACTTGCACAGAACCAGTACATAAAGAGGCATGATTCAGTGGCAAAAGCCCTCCACTGGAGCCTGTGCAAGAAACATCAGCTACCTTGCAGTAATAAGTGGTACGAGCACCAACCCGAAGGAGTGATAGAAAACGATCAGGCAAAGATCCTCTGGGACTATGGTATCAGAACGGATAGGGTGATACGTGCAAACAGACCAGACGTGACGTTGATTGACAAAGTCAAGAAGAAAGTATCACTCATTGATGTCGCAATACCATGGGACACCAGAGTTGAAGAGAAAGAGAGGAAAAAATGGATAAGTATCAAGATCTGAAAATAAAAACTAACGAAGGATATGGATATGCCAGTGGAAATTGTACCCATAATCATAGGAGCACTAGGCACGATCCCAAGATCCCTGAAAAGGAATCTGGAAAAACTAGAGGCTGAAGTAGCTCCGGGCCTCATGCAGAAGAGTGTGATCCTAGAAACGGCACACATAGTAAGAAAAGTGATGGACTCCTAAGGAGGCAGGATGCAACCCGGAACCCCACACTATAAATACCACCCAGTCGAATTGGAGGACTGTAATAGAGCAACAAAAAAAAAAAAAAAAAAAAAAAAAAAAAAAAAAAAAAAAATAATAATAATAATAATAATAACGGCAAAAGTCCTCCACTGGAGCATGTGCAAGAAACACTAGCTATCTTGCAGTAATAATTGGTATGAGCACCAACCTGAAGGAGTAATACAAACGATCAGGCAAAGATCTATGGGATAAATGGTAATCAGAACAGATACGGTGATACATGCAAATAGACAGACTTGACGTTGATTGGCAAAATCAAGAAGAAAGTTTTACTCATTGATGTCGCAATACCATGGGACACCAGAGTTAAAGAGAAAAAAAAAAGGAGAAAATCGATAAGTATCAAGACTTAAAATAGAAATAAGAAGGATATAGGATATGCCAGTGGAAATTGTACCCATAATGACAGGAACACTAGGCACGATTCCAAGGTCCCTGAACAGGAATCTGAAAAACTAGATGCTGATATAGCTCCAGGAATAATGCAAAAGTGTGTGTTCCTAGAAACAGTGCACTTAGTAAGAAAATTGATGGACGATTAAGGAAGCAGGATGCAACTCGGTACCCCTAACTATAAATGCACCAGTCGAATTGGAGGACTGTGATACACTACATATATATATATATATATATATATATATATATATTATATAAGATATATATATATATATATATATATATATATATATATATATATATATATATATAATATATATATATATATATATATATATATATAATGTCAAAAGGGAATGGCAGAATTGAGCGAGTTGTTTTTAAATATAATTTTCAATTTATCCTTTTGTCGGCTTCACTGGCTCAGCGATGCTTCTGAGTAACTGACCAATATTCATGATAGGAAATTCTAAAAATTCTCAACAATTTCTCAAAAATGCTAAAGGTAACCTTTCATTAAAACAGAATTCTGGTGTCATATATGTATACTAGTATAAAAAAACACGATCTCAAGTCCAAGAACCTTAAGTGTTGCCTACAATGCAAACGTGAGGTGCACTGATAGCGGTAGCCCCATACGGGATGATATGTCATCGACAAAGAATATACTTTGTTTTTATTTTTCACTTAAGTAGAATAACCTCTCTTTTCATATCGTCGGATTGGGTTGCTTTTCAGGTTGGAGTTTTCTGATTTATTTATATCATTCTGCTTTTCGTACCTGGGCTGAAACTTGACTAGTATAATAACAATAATTCTTTGGTTGAGTGCAAAGGTCTAAACTAAACCGCTTGTTCATTCCACTTCCTCACCATCAATTATTGATCTCCATTGTGAAAGGTACCTTGCAGGCACAAGGCCTCAGGCTTAAAGTATATCTGTTGGGTCTGGGCCTTCGTTATAAGGACCTGCGATATTATACGCAAAGGTCGGTTGGTGCAAGTCCCATCCTCGTTGGGGTATCATGACTGCGATGATAATTCTAAGTTTCATTCAGTCACTTCTTCTGATGTAAGGGTTTAGTCGTTTGAAACACAGAGTACAAAAATAAGATAATTATATTCTTCTATCTTACATAGTGAAGAGAAGATTTGACAGGTCTTCCCATAAAGAGAGCTAAAGGAAGTCTGACATACAATTTGGTTTACAAGATCATAGGTGAGCAAACACTAGCTCAACATACGAACATACACACAGATGACATATGCGACAAAAGTCACGTAGCACAGTTTTGGGTTATAGGTCAACATGGTTTCTCAAGCGAAAGCATTGCCGTCGATTCACACAACAAAGGATTTGATGACTACAGGTGCCTGCTAATTAGGACGCTGATACAACACATCAAGGCTTAGTCAACTTTACTTTATCACTGCCTATCACACTCCTGCAAGCTCATATGTGACCCCTTGGGTCATTGGTTTAATTTAATCATAGTTTTTAGTTTTTATATATGGAATATCACATACATTCCTAAATATATATGTAAACACTTACATAATTGCTCGGTCGGCTACGAAACCAAACACTGACCATTACCCAAGGCATGAAGTTTGACTTGCATTTGACCCATAGGAGTGTGATACAGAAATTAATGTGAATATATAGTTAACTCATAATTACCAGCAATAAGGTTAAGGGAATGATATTCAATTGGTTATATGTAAAAAATCAGATATATAGAAAATCGAAAGTAAAAAAAAAATTCATGGTGTGCACAAATAAAGATTCATGTATGAGGTATAAGATATAAGGTATAAGGTATAAGATATAAGACATATGCCTATGTTAATAATAGTAAATAATAATGATCACGTGATATATAATGATACAGTTTTATACTTCTACTCATGAGGATACATATACTACAGAAAACACTAATGTACTTCTGATAATTGCATAACATAAAGATTTACATGATAAAAATCATATATTAACTGCAATTAGTAGTATGATACAAGGTAACAGATTGATTATAGGTAACCTGATTTATTCATATAATATATATTATATATATATATATATATATATATATACATATATATATATATATATATTACATATATATATATATATATATATATATATATGTATATATATATATATATATATATATATATATATATATATATATATATATATTGATGCAAATAAATATGATCAATATATGTGCACTTAATACAAATGATTAACATAAATTACTAATCTAATTGATTAATCTAGATGCACTTTAAACAGATTCCTAGTGCGTACACCCAGATATATATTGATGCATTGATTAACTTCTATATTCTTCAAATAAGCATGCTGATAGGTATATAATGATTGTGATACTGTTACGGATTCTGTTATTTACTGATACTTTATATATGATACTGATATAGATTCTGATCATTTACTGATACTTTATATATGGAATACATAGCCAAGGAGATACCTACTACACATTTAACTAGCGTTTCGAACAACTTTTCACCCATTACACAGTTCCAGGTAACCTCCTAGAGTCAAATGAAATGGTCAATTCCAAATGGTTCTAAAAACAAGGGAAAATTGTCTGGGCAGGGTCCGACGTCCTGTTGAGCAGCTATACTTGTTCTCTGCATCCTATGCCATACAAATATGTTCGCGATGAATAAAATCATCCCCAGGACAAGGTCTACGCCAGATAAACGTAGAGTTGAATACCCTCCTTGGTTGTAAGCGTTGGAAGTATGTTCCTTTGTAGTCAATTCCGCTGAGATACGGGTGACGGTCCAGAAAATCCACGAAATAAGCCTGTTCACTTATGATGGTGCTTATTCCCTTGACATTGTAGGTGGTTGTCACTCCACTGCAGCCGTCCGCAGCGATGAACAGTTTGAAGTTGTAGACGATCCGTCCAGGCATGCGACGTGAAACTCTCCGACTGTGATGTGTAACCAGGTTCCGTTAATCAGCCTGTAAGCGAACTTATACTTGTCAAAAGGTAAAGTAAATTCAGACAACGTTCAAATATGTGAGGGAGAGAGCCGTTAACCCACATGAATTCGCTGATATGGTGGAATTCAAAAGAGTCAGCTGTACAAACTTTTTCACCCATGGCATTAGAACAATGAGTGAACCTATCCAGGTCTCTGACGACCGTAAGAATATCCATATGAACGGATATTAATACGAATCCAGAAAAAAATTCGATATTACTGGTAGTAAGCTACTAGACAAGAAGTGGGAAATGGAGCTATTTGTAAGATTGAAAGGCAACATAAGAATCGAAGGGAATATTAATCATGATTCTGTAATTCTCTACGCTTCATGAAATTAAGCTGTGATAAAATTCGATCCTGTGCCCTTAGAAAAAGTTCATATCCAAGTTTCTCGCGCGCATTCTCTAAGGTTAATGTTAAAACTTTAATTGGCAAGAGATGCAACGAAAGAACTCACTCTGTAACTAATTCTTATATAACCTTTGGGTTTTTTCAAGAAAATGGGACATTTTCCCATGAAAATAATCTACTTTTGAATTGTAATATGCTAATGTTACAAGCAAATATTGCATATCCATGACCTCATTTATATTACTAAAATGCCCGTTTACCAATGTCATAAGCTGATTCATTGACTCTAATTGTCTGTGAAGTTCAGAGAAAATTAATTTATTTTAATGTTATAGAAATTCTATTCGCTTATTTTGTTCATTAACTTTAAAACAATATGCTATTCCCAAACTAATCTTACATTAAGCACCGCGAATAAGAATGGGTTACGACTTTTGTGTGCTAAGGACGACCTAGTCCACATGAAAAGTTCACGAGCTAAGCATTCCACTCCAGCTGGCTTATTTTGCAAACACAAGACAACAACATAGCTACAGACAAAGCCTGTGCAAGCAGATTATCTGAGTTAAAAGGAAAATGATGGATATGCAATTGATTCAGTGATTCAGCATAATGCGATAAGGCGCTTTTAAAATTAATGACATCATCTCCTGGCAAGAAAAACTGCCCACAAGTCAACTTCAAGAATTACGTTACTCTCTGTAATAAATACGTCCTTAGTACTTTCAATGATAGAGCCATGTGTAAATAAATACGTCCTTAGTACTTTCAATGATAGAGCCATGTGTAAATAAATACGTCCTTAGTACTTTCAATGATAGAGCCATGTGTAAATAAATACGTCCTTAGTACTTTCAATGATAGAGCCATGAGTAAATTGGATATTTTTTGTTTTAACACTCCACCCACACAGGAAGTATGTCTGAAAAAACAGTACCAAACTTTAACGATATAAGTTTCTCGTTGGAAACCTGCAAAATAGTAAAATATATGTAATTCCTTATGTTAAATTATATATTTCTTATTCAAAACTAATGAAAAAAATTTCCATACAAATTATATATATATTATTTACCGTTAGTTTCATACAGGATTATTCATATAGGTATACATTTCCACTTCTAGCCTTTCTTACTTTAAGAAATTATTTTTTTTATTGACTACAAATATAAACCATTGGAACAAACTGTATGCCAGTAGGTTTTGATATGTTTTGAACTTTTAGCCTATTTGTCGTTAATATCCCTAGAATACTGGACGGACTACTAAACTTAGGCGTTAAGTTATAGTTCAACCCTTTACGTATATATATATATACATATATATATATATATATCTATATATATATATATAAAATATATATATATATATATATATAGATATATATATATATATATATATATATATATAAAAATATATATATATATATATATATATATATATATAGAGTATATCTATATATATAAATATATATATATATTATATAAATAATATAATTATTATATAATATATATATATATATATATAATATATAGATAGATATAAGATATATCATATATATATATATATATATTATATATATATATATATATATCGATAGATATTTTATGAACAGCTACTGCATATGGTTATGTTTTGTTTAGCGATTTTATCGTGATTCCTTTTCATTATAATTTGTAACTCTTCCAACGTCTTACGAAGTGTATTATATCGGCTTACCCTTGTATCCTTAATACTTTATATTTGATAAATTAGTGGTTGGCTTGAATATGTGAAAAAGTGTTCTAGTGGCCGTACCCTATAAGGCCCCTTGCGGTGTCATTTTTATAGATACATGATATGATTGATTAAGAGTACTTAAAACCGTGATTACCGCTATAATCCAGTTCGGATCCATACCCTCCAGTGTAACTGGTAGGACATTGACACTTTCCTATTTACTTGTTCTACCAAACCAATTGACTCTGGGTGATAAAATATGGTATTGATTTTCTTATTGCAGAGGATTTCACACAACGAGTTAAGGAAATGATTATTGATTACACCACCCGAGTCAGAGATTATCATGTGTGGAATTCCGTGTTTACTGATGTAGCACTCATAAAATTTCCTAGCGCACTCAATTGTGGTTTTTGTTTTTTAGTGCTATTAATTCTGTATAACGTGTCAAGACAACTATTAACATTAAGAGGTGTTTATTTCCTCTGTCAGACTCGTAAAACTCTGTTAATAAATCTATATGTACTCTTTCAAAGGGTTGATTTGGCATGGGATAGGCCCCTAAACTGACAGATGTCTTAGTGTGCCCTTTGTTTTCATGACAAATGTGACAATTAGTTATGTGCTTTTTTTATATATATATCTGTAGCATTGTAGACCAGTAAAATAGTGATTTGGCTTTCTGTGACATAATAGGGAACCCTGGATGATCATGTAAGGGATTAGAATGCAACCAGTTTAGGACGATTAGTATAAAAGAGATTGGTACTACTACCTGGTCGTTAATCACCTACTGTGTTCTTCGGGTTTTCCTTGTCACGAACCTACATAGAATATTACCTTTGATTACATAGTAATTTTGCTGCACATACTTTACATATACTTTTGCTTTAGGATTTCCATTCAAAGCATTTATTGTTTTGCTTAGCTTAGCTGCTGTTCAGTTTGTAACAGTTCAGCGCTCCAACCCAGGTCTTCAATGTTTACGATATCTTGGGATAATGAATTTTCTTGTTCAGATACGGTTTTAACAATAGGCACGGATGTTTTTATATCTTTTAGTCCAACTAATGAATGGTTCCTTACAGTATGGTGCGGGATTGCGGGATAATGCGTCAGCTATGATATTTGCTTTCCCAGGTAGATATCCTATTTTGGCTCCTACAGACCTGAATGATCATATGCCACCAAGTTCCTTTGGGACTGTTTAAAACCTTTGAAAAACTCGGTAAGGGGCTTATGGTCAATAAGGACCTTAACAGGATAGCCATAGATTATGTACTAGTGAGTTAACGATACCTAGCCCTTCCTTGTCTATTACTGCATATTTACTTTCAGAGGGCTTCAGTTTACATGAATAAAAAGCTATAGGAAAGAACTGTTTATCATATTGCTGAAGTAGTACCCCTCCTACCCCTTGGTCTGAGGTGACTGTTGCAATAAAAAAAATTCTTTATTAAAATCAGGGAATTTTAAGATAGGTGAACTGCATAATTCCACTTTAAAGATATTGAACGCCTGTTGATGCTTTTTAGACCTAGTAAATCTACGCCTTTCTTCATACGATCTGTTAAAGGAGCTGCTATGATTGAATAGTTGCACATAAACTTACGATAGTAATACCCATTACTGCCCAAAAATGCTGTATCCCCTTTACGTTAATAGGTACCGGAAGTTACGAATAGACGACACCTTACCACGGACCACCTTAAGACCTTGACTAGACACGTAAAACCTAAATAGACATGTTTGGGTTTAAAAAGCTCACATTTAGATATTGTTTACTCTGAGATTGTGTTGGCTTAGTCTCTGTAGCACTAGCCCTATAGTTTATGCAAATGTACTTCTAAGGTATTAGAAAAGATTACAAGACCAACCATATAGACATGTAGGGTATCACCTAACAAGTCTACAAACACTATATTAATAATTCTGGTGAATGTAATTGGGGCGCAACGTAAACCGGAAGGCACACGTAAAAATTGATAATGTCCCCTGAGTGTGCTGAAGACTGTGTATGAGGTACACTCACTTAGCTCATGGTATCTGATGAAAGCCTTTAAGTATCCCAGCTGTTGAAAAGAAATTTTTTTTTGACCTAACAAAGATACGATAACATTGGTACATGGCACTGGAAAACAATCGGGAATCGTTTCCTCGTTTAGGCGATGGAAATCTACGCATATACGACAAGTCCGATCTTTTTTAGGTACGACGATTAAGGGAAAAATTGTAAGGGCTATTTGATTTCCCAGTGACTCCTATTACTAACATTTTTCAACTTGGTCATTTATCTCATTTTAGCTTTATGTTTGTCCTTTAACCGTATTTGGTGTTCAATGACATCCGTTTTCCCCAGAGATCACTCGCTAGTGGAGAAAACATCATGATATTCAGATAAAAGATAAAAAAATTTCTGCTGAATCTCCACTCTTGAATGACTTTATTGATTTTACTTTGGATAGATTGTAAGAGGGATTCATCGACAACAGGTTGAGCATGATTAATTTTAGTAACAGAAAAAATGCAATATTTATATCTTCCATATCCACGATATATACAGATTTTTGTGGATTACTAGATTGGTATTCAAATGGTTACAGACTTCAATATTAACTTGTTGCTGTGAGTCAACAGTATATAATGCTTGTTTTGTGTAAGTCTATTAATTTTCAGTGTCAGGAAGGATTAAAATTTCAGATCCCAGCAAAGTCTTTTTACACGCACTAAGATATTCGAGGGTGCATTTGTCTCGAGATTTTGCGTGCAAACTGCGATTTATGAGACAAGTGATTGGTTCCTCTATATAAGTTATTATTTGATTAACTGTCTCTTTTTGTCCAAAATGGATTTTAATGTGTTAGAAGATTTATAGAATTTTCCTTTGATAAACACACCTTGTTTGGCAGGAGGTAAGATAATGTTTTGTATGCCAATAGATGGATGTCCTACAATTACAACTGAATACATATCAATGTTTTTTACAACTATAAGGGTATCTGTAAGTGTGCGCTTACCCGCCCTGTACTGAATCTGAGTTACGGCTACGACACTTAAATCGTTATTGCCAATTATTCAAAGCCGTACTTCCGACTTCTCAATAGGGAAGTTCGAAAACAACAACTGGTGAGTCCATAAATACATGATATTACGTGGACTACTGGAATACAAAAACAATGTAAATGGCTTATATTCAAATTTTACGGCATGTAAATTTGGGCGTAATCCACCATTACTTATAATAGCTTATTGTATTAGAAACTACGGGAACCTGCTCTGATTTATTTGATATGGTCGTGTGATTCATAGAAAAATTCCTTTTTAATTCAAAAAGGTGTTGGTATGAATGACCCAACATCACTCTCCCCGCCCCCCCACTGGAGTCGCTTACGTGGAATTTGCTTTGCTTTCAACACTCAGAAAATTTGACTGACTCTGACTGTTTTGCTAGATGGTTCAGTATCCGAGTTCCCTGAAGCCCTATTTGCGTGTTCCTGCTTCTGAGCAGAGCTATTATTTGCTTGCTTCTTTTTGTGATAATGTGCATACTCCTTCTTGTTATCATTGGCAACGTTTTGTATGTTTTTAGCATTACTTAGCTTCTGATGGCGTAAAAAACATCGAACGTAAGTATGACTTAAGCTATTATGAATTGAGTGTCTACTATTAAAACAAGTTATCCCTGCTGCGTTATTATTCACTATATGTACGTGCTGTGGTTTACTTTCATTCTTTGCAAAAATCTGATATAGTAAGGGATCCAGGTCAGCGCATTTAGACATATGTTTCTTATTTGTTAATATAAATCTATTTCCGTGCTGTTGGGAAATAGCCCCTCAACAAAACAACGTACCAAGGCTTCTTGTAACATAACTGTTATGTATGTTAAGTATGTTAGCCTAATGAAATCTTTTACAGACATGTTATTCCTTGCAATCCAGCCGTATTGTTTAAAGTTAAGTTGAGCCATAGAGATTAAATTTTAAGCATATAACTCAAATAACTCAAGGCTAAAACTGCCTCCGGGACCTTGCAAAGGAGCAATTATTGTCCTGACCCGAAATAATGTTACCTCTAATTTATTCAGTGTACGGGTGTCCCACTTGTTTTTGTGTGTTTTCTTATCACTACGGTTCCTAGCGACCCTATCAATGTATCTGTATAAATACAAACATCCACTGCGTAAACGCATATTCAATATTTAATATGATTTGTTACGTACAGAATTAATAATATCCCCCAAAATTATAAGATTAACACAGAAAATATGATCAAAATATTTCAGGAGAACTTCTGGAAAAACAAAGTTGACAGAAGCTCAAAGATAAAAACTCCGCAGGAGCGAAGTCCCAATGATGTAGATAGTTTGCTGTAAGAGAGTAAGGTTAAGAATGTCCTGTAACTCACCCACAGGGACAACGAATTCTACCTGCAAGAAGAACACTCCAAGTTACACACACCAAATGAATAAAGAAGTTGTACTTAGCTTGATATTTAAGAGGAAGGTCTCGGTGTTGTGATGACGACACGGCCTTGGCTCTCCCGTCACTGCTAGGCGGGTGACCTGGTTTCTCAGCTTGAGTTCAGATCATGAGTTGTTTATTTGTTGAATGATTCGTTTCCCATTGCTGGGTCGATGAAGATCCGATGCGGAAGACACGTCCTGTTTGTTTCTCGAAGATATGCAATGTTGAAGACGCTCAATAAACGATGATACAACCTCTTGGATGATTCTTAATGAAAGACATCTCTTACGGTTAGGAGGATGCTTCCGTTGCCGTCGGAGACACTAAGTTGCTTGCAGATTCTCGTGCCTCGCTAAGTTGCTTGTAGATTCTCGTGCCTCGCCAAGTTGCTTGCAGAGTCTCATGCCTCGCTAAGTTGCTTGTAGATTCTCATGCCTCGGTAAGTTGCTTGCAGATTCTCGTGCTTCGCTAAGTTGACTTCTGATATGTTACATGTTTCTAAGATTTGTAATTCTTCGGATGGTATGGGATCATCTTCTCTCTTCTATTGGATATTTGCTGCCACCATTGTTGGGGCTGGGCCTTCATCTAACAAGGCGCCCCATTGGTTATAAGGACCTGCGATATTGTACGCAAAGGTCGGTTGGTGCAAGTCCCATCCTCGTTGGGGATCATGGACTGCGATGATGATTCTAAGTTTCATTCAGTCACTTCTTCTGATGTAAGGGTTTAGTCGTTTGAAACACAGAGTACAAAAATAAGATATATTCTTCTATCTTACATCGTGAAGTGATTTAGAGAAGATTTGATAGGTCTTCCAATGAAGAGTGCTAACTGAAGTCTGACATACAATTTGGTTTACAAGATCATAGGTAAGCAAACACTAGCTCAGGGTACGAACATACACACAGATGACATATGCGACAAAAGTCACGTAGCACAGTTTTGGGTTATAGGTCAACATGGTTTCTCAAGCGAAAGCATTGCCGACGATTCACACAACAAAGGATTTGATGAGTACAGGTGCCTGCTAATTAGGACGCTGATACAACACATCAAGGCTTAGTCAACTCCTGCAAGCTCATATGTGACCCCTTGGGTCATTGGTTTAATTTAATCATAGTTTTTAGTTTTTATATATGGAATGTCACATACATTCCTACATATATATGAAAACACTTACATATCGACCCTTACCCGTTATTTTTGCTTAAAATGAAAAGGCTCGTTACAGAGACTGATTCTTTTCATATAGAAGGAAACAATTCTTTTGTCAGGGGTTTGTATACCTTTCCATGTTCTGTCTGGCGGAAGAAGAGCTGGGAAGGATTGCTACTCATTTCGGGTGAGATTTTCGATGTGTTATTAACACAACTGAGATATGGAAAGAGAGAGAGAGAGAGAGAGAGAGAGAGAGAGAGAGAGAGAGAGAGAGAGAAATAAAATTTATTGGAAATAATTAAAAAGCTTTCATAAAGAAAGTGGTCCGTTACTTAAAAATAAAAGTAAATCAGTACAAAATATACTGTACATTTCTCTCTCGAAAGACAGTTCGTAGAATTTCTTATTATCGAGAAAGGATAAGATATAAAAATATGAAACGATTTCTTATTTGCAAGAAACTTCGATGATTTGTAAAAGTCGCTATTAAAGATGAACACAAATAAATGTCTTGATGCTTCAGCGCCTATCCATTGTTTTGAGGAATATTGTCTCTAGATATTATTTTTACCATTTATATTTTGCGAGCCGTTCGCTTTCCATACTTGTGGAAGTAAAGGCTACGAGAGTCATAGAATTACCATCTTCCTCCAGTTTCAGTCACAATAACAGATGAAGATCTTAGGCTTTCATATGAATTTTGGCTGAACTGGCTCCCTTCAAAGTCAAAGGATATAATTGTACTAAGAGAAGGTTGAAAGTTTCAGGAATGTATAACACCTCAGAGTAATTCGATTGATAAATATATAACGACTGTTTTATTTGGTATATTGGATGTAAACATTTCGAGATATTACGTTCCTTATCTTTGTTATATAACAGACTATAACATTTTATCAACGGTTGTACTAACACTACAATAATTAAGGAAACAAATAAATGACCAAATAAATTATGGAAATTACATACTGAAAACAGGAAATGTTAATTAGCGGATTCATACTCTCTCTCTCTCTCTCTCTCTCTCTCTCTCTCTCTCTCTCTCTCTCTCTCTCTCTCTCTCCCTCAGCGGTAAACCTTGAAACAAAATTGCTTCATAATATTTAGACAGTGATCTTTATAGCCCATTCGAAACCCCATTAAGCTTTCTTAAAAATCCAAAGAACCTAAATTACCGAATCTTTATAGTTGCTCTAATGCTTTTGGATGGCAAGAGGGCTGATATTAATTCACTGAAAGGAAAATCTAATTAGAATTGAGTAACGGTGGTGGAGCATCTCAGTGCCTGTGGTCTCACGCACACTCACACAATCAACTGTTATAGCAAAACTAGGAGGAAAAAAATGGAATGACTTATGTAAAAGTCAGTAACTGTAGTGAGTTGCAGCTGGTCTATGTCGTTAGTTTATAACAGTACACCAGTTTATTTATATTGTTGTACTAATGAAATCAAAGAAAACTACTTTGATGAGTATATATTCCCAGGTAAACTCCCTGCGAATAAATATGCTACCGAGCTATTGTTCCCCGTTACTTGAAACTATTTCTGATTCTCATATATATAATTCTTTAGATTTAGATGATAAGCAAAATCACTCATTATCCCATTGAGAGATTCGTTAGTTTTGATGTTTGCCCTATTTTTTACTAAAAGTCCCTATAGATTCTGATTTAGAGTATCTTAGTAACGAACTAACCCATCATGAATTACCTCTCCCTGTAAGTCATATCATTTCACTCACTAGGTTATGCTTTTCTGATTGAAAGTTATATTCAGTGGTGAATTTTATCAACAAATATCTGATATGGAATTCTTTGAAATACGTTATTTACCTGAAATCATTTATATTCATTTAAAGTTGTATAGATATGTTAACGATATGTCAGCTGTTTTACCTGCTGGTATTGATGTGAATGATTTACGCTCTAGTTTGAATAACCAGTTACCATCAATTAAGTTTAATTCAAAAATGGAAAAAATAAAAGTGCCTCCCTTTTCTAAGATATTTTAATCCATAGAGAATCTTTCCAATGCAAATTCAGTATTTATATGAAACCAACCAACAACTTAACTTATGTCCATTTCTATTCAGGGCCACCATCCATATCAAAATATCAGTTTTTTCTTTTATGTTTTTATGAGTAATACGCATTGTCAATCCCCAATCTTTGGATCAAGATATCAAATACATAAAGAAATAACTGGGACATATATTAGATATTTACTGCAATAAAGCCCACAAAAAGTTTCATAGTGAAAGTAACATGGAGAAAGAAACATCCAAGAACATCATTAGCTTTCCTTATTTCAGTGGTTTTGAAACCATAAAATCATTGTTAAAATATTTCAATATCAACTTTGGTCTTCCTATACTAACTCACTAAAAGGAAAGCTAATAGAAATAGCCCAAAGGATAGCAAAAACATAACATATAAAATTCCATGTTTGGATTGTCCCCCAATTTATGTCGACCAATCTAGCAAAGATTTAGAAGTAAGAACTAAAAAGGGGAAGTATTCTGTCAAAACTGGGCAAACAACCAATGCAATATTCATTCATTTAAGTGAAAACTCTCACAGAATAAACTGGAGCGGCAGTTCAGTAACTGCTATATCAAAATATTTCCTCTTACAAAATCTTTTAGAATCTGCCATTATGAAACTTACTTCCAACTATAATTTTAACCTTATCTCCATCTTGTATTATTTGGATCCTTGTATAAGTAAAATATTTAAGAATGACCTTAAAGAATCACTGACTTAATTACAAATTAGTTACCTTATAGATTTTTTCTTTGTATCTTTATGTTTAATATATTATTTTGTGAAAATGTTCACTTTCCAAAAAATAAATTTATTGTTTACCAAAATAAGATTTATTGAATTGTACTTTTATAACCGTGTTTTAGGGGGTAGTCATTCACCACCCTGTACAATCTTTTAATTGCCTTGTTTGTGCTTCCAAGTAGTTGGACTTAAGTTTTGTGAACCTCTTAAATTGTATCCCTGTATTGGGTAAGTCTATTATTTCTTCAGATGTGTTGGATTCCAGGTACATATTTTCCTTTATAATTCCTATCTGTCATTTAAACATGCAGGCTCTTAAACGCTGGTAACACTTACCTGAAAGTAACAAAACCCCCTTGCATTAGCGATTTGCAGTCTGAATTTAACAAGAAAATAAAAGCCGTAGTTAGCAGTGATGTGGAAAAAGAAACCAGAAGTATAGTCCTGAGTAAGCTAGCGAGAAAACTGCCGTCTTTTAGTTATTTTTACGGAACTCCCAAGATTCACAAGGAGGGGTGTCCTTTAAGGCCCATTGTCGCTAGCAGCTATAATCCTCAGTCGGATCTGTCGTCATGGTTAGCGGAGGTTTTGGGGTAATTAATAGGGACAATTTTGAAATCTCACATTAAGCACAGTATGGATTTTATGGATCAAATTAAGGAGAAGAATCACATAGGTTCTATGTACAGTCTAGATATAGTTTCTTTATTCATGAATGTACCACTGAGTTTCGTGCTCGACAACTTGAAGAAATTAGTCTCAGATAATATTTTCAAGCCACCTGTGCACATAGATAAATTTTGTCATTTGATTAGCATTTGCGCTGAATCTACAATTTTTGAGTTTAATGATTCGTTCTATCAACAAAAATCTGGGGTCTCGATGGGCTCACCTCTCTCCCCTATATTGGCTAACTTATGCATGGAATTTTTCGAAAAGGTTTACATTGACACACTACAGGAAGATATCAAGCCCGAAATTTGGGTTAGGTATGTAGATGTTTTTATTGTTTATAGACACGGCGAGGAAGCCTTTCATAGGTTTTTAGAGTTGCTTAATGGTTTTTTGCCCTCTATTAAATTTACAATGGAAAAGGAAATGGAAAATAGGCTTCCCTTTCTAGATATGGTTTTAACCAATTTGTTTTTTCGAGCATACCGAATATGTGATCCCCAGTTCACTGACGCAAAAATAAATTCCTTGGTAGATAGTTTTACTAAAGCTATATCGATGTTTTATGCCCCACATGATATAACTGAAAAGGTAGATTTTAAGGCATCTCTTGCTCTTCCTTATAATAGAGAACTTAATAATGTTCTAGGCAGCTTAAAGGAAAAAAGAACGGCTTCAACATAGTTTTTCAGTACAATAGTACAATCAAGAAGAAACTCATTAAAAATAACCCGGGTAATAGATAGAATGTAGGAGTACATGTAATACATTGCAGTGATTGCAATGAATGTTACGTGGGAGAAAGCGAACGTCCCATTGATAAGAGAATGGAAGAACACGTTGCCACTTGCAGAAGAGGAAGTTCATACAGTGCAATTGCGCAACATACATGGGAGAAAAACCACGCAATAAATTTTTAAAGGTACAAAGGTTGTTTTAACAAGCAGTTGACAATAGAAACATTCCCCAACGAAGATCAAGACGAATTCTGAAAGGACGAGGGCTCAACCGCCTGATCATTATAATATATACTAGCTTGTTACCTAACCATTGTTTTTTCAAATGTTTGTGCTCTTACTTGTCAGTTCCTTGAGGTGACATATCACATTTTAGTGAACAAGACCACAGCTGATGGTCGAAAGCTTTAATCTTGTACAAGAAATATATATTTTAAACTACAAGAGGATTTTACTTCATTGTGGATTGCATCCCCATTTACCTAGAGGTACAACATAGTACCTGGCTTCTACATATATATATATATATATATATATATATATATATATATATATATATATATATATATATATATATATATATATATATATATATATATAAAGATATATGCCATGAAGGAAAAATAAACGAAGGAGGATCTGCAAGATCTTTCGACGTTAAATGTCCTTTACTGAGCAGAGACTGACATTACATACAAGAAAAGGGACAATACAAGAAGATTCGTATAACTGACAGATAGGGATTATAAAGAGATTAGTACCTAGAATCCGACACACCTGGAAGATAAGTAACCTTCCCAAACAAGCATAAACAATGGGTGCAATTAAAGGTTTAAGACTATCATCTCAGATACAATTTCAAGACAATTAAAGGATTATAGGTGACAGCTATTCAGACTTGGTAAACAAAACCATATTCAAAATACATGTCAGACACACATTACAACAAAAATAATAACTCTAAGGCAACTGATTTTTATTTAAGTCAGTAATTATATCTTTGAGGTCATTCTTAAACATGTTACAGATACAAGAGTCTAAATGAAAAAGGCCACGACTAACATTGAAATTACAATGAAAAGTAAGTTGTATTAAAGCAGATTCTAAAAGATTTCGTGATGAGACATCTTTTGACCTTGCAATTATTGAACTATCACCCAATTTATTCGGTGGTTGTTTTCACTTAAATGAATGAATATTGCATTAGATTTTTGCCCAGTTTTTACTTTAGAATATTTATGCTGGCTTAGCCATTACTTCTAAGCCTTTGCTAGACTGTCCGAGATAAAATGAGAGTTGGAAAGCAAGAGATTCTTCAAGCAAATTAGTATCATCGTTAGTGAGCGTCTTCAAGCAGTGCCCATAACTTCAAGAAACAAAACCCCGACGTTGTCTTTTTCCGACTGGGCAACGCAAGCTTCGTCTTCTCATTAGAATCATTCAAGAAAACATCGTTATTGAGTGTATCCAGCACTTCAAGAAACAAACCGAACGCGTCTGTGGCATCGGATCTTCAAGGAATCGAATCATCCAACAAACGAACAACGCGCTGGGGGAAACTCGAGCAAATACCAGGTCATCCGCTAAACAGAGAAGGAGGGCCAAGGGCACATCGTTATTGGAACACTGTGACTTCCCACAAAATCAAGCTAAGTACAACCTTTTTTTATTCATTTGGAGTAACTTTGAGTGTTTCCTTTGCAGGTCGAATTTCGTTATTCCTGTGGCTGAAGTTACGAGACATTCTTAATCTTACTTTTACAGAAATTATCTACATCATTGGGATTTCGCTACTGCGAGTTTTTATCTTTGAGTTTCTGTTTCCAGAAGTTCTCCTGAAATATTATAATCATATACTGTGTTAATTTTATCATTTTGGGTGATTATTAATTCTTTACGTAAGTGAATATGCGTTTACGCAGTGGACGTCTGTATTTATACAGATGCATGGATAGGGTAGTTAGGCACCGTAATGATAAGAAAACACACAAAAACAAGTGGAACACCCGTACAAATCTAGATAAATTAGAGGTAACACTATTTCGGGTCAGGACAATAAATGCTCCTTGCAAGGTCCCGATCGCAGTTTCAACCTTTAGTTATGCGAAAAAAATCGAATCCCTATGACCCAACTTGACTTTAAAAAAAAAAAAAAAAAATACTGCTAGATTGCAATGAATAACATGTCTGTAAAATCTTTCATTAGGTTAACATACTTAACGCTTAAATGCCGAAGCGGTAAAAATCAAAACCTCTCCCGAATGCCGGAGCCGGTTTGGAGTGACCGCGGAAGCGGAAAAAATAATTTTTTCAAAAAATCACAGCGCGCTTAGTTTTGAAGATTAAGAGTTTACTTTTGGCTCCTTTTTTTGTCATTGCCTGAAATTTAGTATGCAACCATCAGAAATGAAAAATAATATCATTATCATATGTAAATAATGCAATATATGGTAGCAAAAAAAAACATACATAATTGTATTAAAATCACGCTGTGCAAAAAACGGTCAAGCTAACGAGTTACTTTTTTTTCGTTGTATTGTACACTAAATTGCAATCATTTCGATATATAATACATTGTAAAACAATAAAAGCAACACCGGAAAAATATTATCACAAAATGATGTACGAATTCGTAGCACGCGGACGTAAAAGAATGTTTTTTTCAGAAATTCACCGTAAATCTAAATATTGTTCTAGAGACTTCCAATTTGTTTCAAAATGAAGATAAATGATTGAATATTACTATACTGTAAGAGTATTAGCTTACAATTGCAGTTTTTGACCATTCCGGATGAGTTAAAGTTGACCGAATGTCAAATTTTTTATATATTTTTTCTATATGCAATTATTTAGGAAATAAGAAAAGCTGCTACAACCTTCAAATATTTTCCGTTTTATTCTAAATGAAATTGCACACATTTTAATATATAAAACTCTATGAAATGCCTAATATGAAACGGAGCAAATATTCCGAGAATGGGACGTACGCATTTCGGAGATTTGTGGCGGAGAATCCGCGCGCGGAGGGAAGGAAAGTTTTTTTTTTTTAAATTCACCATAAATCTAAATATTATGCTAGAGACTTCGAATTTTTTTCAAGAGGAAGATAAATGACTGATTATTACTAGACTGTAAGAGTTTTAGCTTACAATTGCGTTTTTCGACCATTTCGGTAGGGTCAAAGTTGACCAAACGTGGTTTTTTTTCTATTTATCGTGATTTATATGCAAATATTTCAAAAATGAGAAAAGCTACAACCTTCAATTATTTATTGTTGTATTTCACATGAAATTGCGCACATTTCAATATATAAAACTTTATGTAACGGCTAATTTAAAATGGTGCAAACATTACCACAATCGCACGTATGATTTTTTTCGGAAGAGTTACCGCGCAGACTTAAAGAAAATGTTATTTTTTTCATAAATTCACCATAAATCGAAATATTGTGCTAGAGACTTACAATTTGTTGCAAAATGAAGGTAAATGATTGAATATTACTAGAATATAAGCGTTTTAGCTTACAATTGCGTTTTTCGACCATTTCGGTACAGTCAAAGTTGACCAAAGGTTGAAAATTTGTCACTTATCATTTTTTATATGAAAATATTTCAGAATTTATAAAAGCTTCAACCATGGGTTGTTTTCAGTTGTATTGTGCATGAAATTGCGCACATTTCCATATATAAAACTTTATGTAACGGCTAATTTTAAATGGTGCAAACATTAGGACAATCGCACGAAAAAAAATTATCGGAAGAGTTACCGCGCGGACATAAGGAAAAAGTTTTTTTCATAAATTCACCATATATCGAAATATTGTGCTAGACACGTCCATTTTGTTTCAAAATGAAGGCAAATGATTGAATATTACTATAATATAAGAGTTTTAGCTTACAATTGCGTTTTTCGACCATTTCGGTAGAGTCAAAGTTGACCGAAGGTTGAAATTTTGGCACTTATCGTTATTTATATGAAAATATTTCAAAACTGATAAAAGCTACAATCATGAGTATTTTTTTGTTGCATTCTAAATAAAATTGCGCACATTGTCATATATAATACTTCATGTAAAGGATAATTTAAAATGGTGCAAAAATTATGTCAAAGTGACAAAATAATTTTTGAGATGTGTCACTGATACTTTTTAGTGCGATAAGAAAGAAATTCGCGCTTGCGCGCCTGCGTAACGATTGTAAACAAAACAACGCCTTGATCCGTGAACTCCCAGCATCCCCCAAGGCGCATGATTCAAAAGTTTTCGACTGGTAGGCCTATAAGTATTTTTCCGCGAATTTTAAAAAAAATATTTTTGAGTCGACGTATGGTACGTCCATTCGGCATACGGGAGACATTTTGACTCGACGTTTAATACGTCCATTCGGCGTTTAAGGGTTAACATTCATATAAACAAATTAACAAAACGTGTTTCAAATTTTTAGCAAAGAATGAAAGTGCATATAGTTAATAATAATATACAGTAGAGGTAACTTGTTTTAATTAATAGTAATCGCTCAAATTCATGATACTCCAAAGTCATTTCATACGTTCCGTTGCTTTATACGTAACTAACAGCAACATAATGCTAAAAAACACACAATACGTTGTCGATGGTAATAAAGAGAAGAATCCTAATTATTATAAAAAGAAATGGTAAACAGTAGCCCTAAAAATCATAAACAAACAAATCGTGCTTAAGCAAACTTGGTTACTGTGTCATCTAGTCAAAGTGTCAGGGTCAGTCAAATCTGCTGAGTGTTCAAAGCAAAGCACATTCCACACAATTAGCGACTCTAGTAGAGTGGGGAAAAGCGATGTTGGATCATTCATGCCAATACCTTTTTGAATTAAAAAGGAATTTTCCTATGAATCACACGACCGTATCAAGTAATCAGAGCAGGTTCTCGTAATCTTAATAAATAATTATTATAAGTAGTGGTGGATTAAGCCCAACTGTATGCGCTGTAAAAATTAGAATATCTTGTTTTATTCCTTTAGTCCACGTAATATCCTGTATTTACGGACTCACCTTTTGTTGTTCGAACTTCCCTATTGAGAAGTCCGGAGTATGGTTCAGTAATAGTCAATAATAAGTTAATTGTCGTAGCGTAACTCGGATTCAGTACAGGGTGGATAAGCGCACGCGTACAGATGCCTTTCTAGTTATAAAAAACATTGATCTGTATCTAGTGTAATTGTAGGATATCAATCTATGGGTATACAAAACATTATCTTACCTCCTGCCAAATAAGGTGTGTTTATCAAAGGAAATATCTATAAACCTTCTAAAATATTAAAATCCATTTTGAACAAAAAGAGACAGTTAATCAAATAATACCTTATATAGAGGAACCAATCACTTGTCTCATAAATCGTGGCACGGTTCAAGCGACCCAACAGAATTCTCCCAGCCGCTGTCGCAGTTTGCACGCAAAATCTCGAGACGCATGCACCCTCGAATGTCTTAGAGCGTGTAAAAAGACTTTCCTGGGATCTGAAATTTTAATCCTTCCATACACTCTGAAATATAACGATTTCCGCTAACAAAACACTATACACTGTTGACTCACAACAACAAGTTAATCTAGTAATCCACAAACCTATATATATCGTGGATAAAGAAGTTATAAATATCGCATTTTTTATTGTTGCTAAATTTAATCACGCCCAACCAGTCGTAGATGAATCTCTCTTATACTCTATCTAAAGTAATATCAGTATAGTCATTCAAGCAAAGGTGATTCAGCAGAAATTTTTTTTTATCTTTTATCTGAATACAAGGATGTTTCTCCACTAGCGAGTGATCTCTGGGAGAAAACGGATGTCATTGAACACAGAATACGGTCTAAGGACAAACAATAAAGCTATATCGTACCTTCGTATAGACTCCCAATGACATTTCAAAATAGAGATAAATGACGAAGTTGAAAAAATGTTAGTAATAGGAGTCATTAGGAAATCAAATAGCCCATATAATTTTTCCCTCAAACGTGATGCCAAAAAAGAGATCGGACTTGGCGTATCTGAGTAGATTTCTGTCGTTTAAAACAAGGAAACGATTCCCGATCATTTTCCAGTGCCATGTACCGACGACATCTTATCTCTGTCAGGTCAGAATAAATTTTTCACCAGCTTGGACTTACTTAAAGGCTTTCACCAGATACCATTAGCTACGTGAGGTACCTCATACACCGTTTTCAGTACACTCAGGGGACATTATCAATTTTTACGTATGCCTCCGGCTTACGTTGCGCCCCAATTACAATATAATGTTTGGAGACTTTTAGGGGATACCCTACATGCCTATATGGTTGGTCTTGTAATCTTTTCTAATACCTTAGAAGTACATTCGCATAAACTAGAGCTAGTGCTACAGAGACTAAGACAAATAATCTCAGAGTAAAATATCCAAATGTGAGTTTCAAAAAACCAACCATGTTAATTTACGTTTTATGTGTCTAGTCAAGGTCTTAAAGTAGTCCATGGTAAGGTGTCGGCTATTCATAACTTTCCGGTACCTATTAACGTAAAGGTGGATACAACACTTTTGCGCTGTAGTGGGTATTACAATTGTATGTAAATATGTAACTCTTCAATCATGACAGCTCCTTTAACAGATCTTACGAAGAAGGGCGTAGATTTATTATAGTCTGAAAAGCATCAACAGGCGTTCGATATCTTAAAATTGGAATTATGCAGCTAACCTATCCCAAAAATCCCTGATTTAAATAAGGATTTTTTTTTAATTGCAACAGACGCCTCAGACCAAGGGGTAAGAGGTTCTATTGTTGAAACAGAGTACAAAAATATCTGTATTCTCTGAGGCTACATGTTGAAGATCAGATAAATTGTACAGGTCTGCCAATGAGGATGACTGATTGAATTCTGACTTACAATCTGGTTTACAAATCATAAAGTGAGCAGACAGTAGCTCGAACATCCGAACATACACACAGATGACATATTTTACAAGTCATGTAGGCCATTTGGGTTATAGGTCACTGTGGTTGTCTCAAGCAGGAAGCTTGGACTACCGTTTACAAAACAAATGATTTGATGACCACAGATGACGGCAAACCAGACATTGACTGATACGACATGTCATCTTAGTCTACTTTATCATATCTGGTCTGATCACATTCCTGGAAGCAAACTGGTTGACCTCTTGGGTCACTGGTTTTAATTAATCATAGTTTTAGTTTTTATATATGGAATAACATTCCATATTTTATATTATGTAGCACTTACTATAATATATATATATATATATATATATATATATATATATATATATATATATATATATATCAATAGAGGGATCCACAGTAATATCCTTGTTTATCTAGATATAATATGTTTATACAAAGCTTAAAAGCTTTCGTCCATCCTCTGTGGACTTGATCACTAAGCAAATGAGACTGTAAGTGGTGAAGAATTCCAAATAAACATAAACAAACAGACAAAGAACATTAACAAGGTTAAAAAATTCGAACAAGTCATTGGGTCGTTTGCCTTTCCATAATTCGCTGTGATCTACGAGGCGGGACCAAAGCGCCGGTCTTCTTTTCCTGAATGACATCTTGACGGTCGTTAACCAAAAAGGTGGTTTGTAGATTAGGCTCTCGAACGGGCGAAGGATGGTTATTTACATTATCAGATTGAAGGAGGCTGTACACATTTCTGAAGTTCTTTATTCTGGCCCTTTTGCAAATTTCTTCACTCAAAAGTAAATTGTTCTGTATGCCAGTATTCCCCTCAAAAAGTGTCATTCAAAGTGATGAGAGCTTCCTTCCACAATTCTCCTAGTGGGTCCTATCCGCACTCTTATAAACAACTTTCCCTCCCTTGAAGTCGATGGCATGATCGGAATCCCAAGTATGCTTGGCAAATGGCGCTGTAAACGTTGCCCCAAACGGCAAGCTGCAACATCTTTCTTTTCTAAGACATGGGTATAGCGTAGTTTTTCAATACCCTAATACTCTTAAAAATAAAATTATTAAAAACAGTTACAGAAAACCAAACACCGATGTTGGAGTCTATGATATAGGATGTAAAAATTGTGACAAATGCTATATTGTGAAAGCGGTCGTTCTTCTGGACCAGAGAAACGTGAACATGTTGCAGCTTGCCGTTTTGGGCAACGTTTACAGCGCCATTGCCAAGCATACTTGGATTCCGATCATGCCATCGACTTCAAGGGAGGGAAAGTTATTTATAAGAGTGCGGATAGGACCACTAGGAGAATTGTGGAAGGAGCTCTCATCACTTTGAATGACACTTTTGAGGGGAATACTGGCATACAGAACAATTTACTTTTGAGTGAAGAAATTTGCAAAAGGGCCAGAATAAAAAAGAACGTTCAGAAATGTGTACAGCCTCCTTCAATCTGATAATGTAAATAACCATCCTTCGCCCGTTCGAGAGCCTAATCTACAAACCACCTTTTTGGTTAACGACCGTCAAGATGTCATTCAGGAAGAAGACCGCGCTTTGTCCCCGCCTCGTAGATCACAGCGAATTATGGAAAGGCAAACGACCCAATGACTTGTTCGAATTTTTTAACCTTGTTAATGTTCTTTGTCTGTTTGTTTATGTTTATTTGGAATTCTTCACCAATACCATAGTCTCATTTGCTTAGTGATCAAGTCCACAGGAGGATGAGAAAGCTTTAAGCTTTGTATAAACATATTATATCTAGATAAACAAGATATTACTGTGGATCCCTCTATTGATTTCTTAGAAGCACGATACAGTGTTTTTTATATTGCAATATATATATATATTAATATATATATTATATATATATATATATATAATATATAGAGGATATATAGGTATATATATATATAGTATATATATATATATTTATATTATATATATAATATATATATATGATTATATATTAGAAAATAATATATAGATAATATTATATATATAAATAATTTAAATAAATATATAATATATATAATATATATATAATATATATATATAATATATATATAGATATATATTATATATATTATATATATATAATAAATATATATTCATCCATCCATCCATACCATACATACACAAGCAGCTCTTTTACTTTTGTCATTATCATTAACACAACAACAAATCATTATTTTATTATTATTATTATTATTATTATTATTATATTATTATTATTATTATTATCATTATTTTTATGGACAAAATATTCCAACACAAAAAATATTTCCAGATAAAC
>NC_061103.1:52046030-52051030 GCF_015104395.2 Macrobrachium nipponense
AGAAACATGTTGTTGTGTTAATGTGATGACTCCTGTATTCCAGTAGGATCTTGCAGCATTTGTATATAACAGTTAGTGAATAGCTGACATTGCCTTGACGTTGCTTTGACAACGCTTTGTATCACATCTTCATTTGAAGACACCTGGATCATCAGTTTAAAAAGGTAACGCCAACCGATGCCCCATTGGCAAAATACATGTTGACGTTCTCATGATAGTCTGTGCCTATGTCACAGACCTAGATCCGTATACTCGGATGTTTGTGTAACATTGTGCAATATGTCGCTCGACTAATGTTCTCACAACAGAATTGTATATCAGACTTCTATCACACCTCTTCGCTGGAAGAGCTATTCAAATCTTCCTGTAGATATCATTGTGATGTAAACTTGTTAAATATAACTTGTTATTTCACTATGTGCTTTACCATCTTAAAACCTACATACAAGAAACAACGATTGATGGGGACTTAGAAGAAATATCATCGCGATGTAAACTTGTTAAATATAACTTGTTATTTCACTATGGGTTTTACCATCTTAAAACCTACATACAAGAAACAACGATTATCGATGGGGACTTAGAAGAAATATCATCACAGACATGATACTTGTCTAAGATGTGATGTATACAAACCGATACTTGCGAATATTATCGCAGGTCAGAAAATAACAATTACAAGGCGACACCCTAATATATGAATGTAACCAATAATAACCCTATTTTTTGTCCACTTCATCCCATCCTTTACTGTGTCTTATTATGACCAACTCCTGCCATAATAAATGAAAACATTAACGTTTTATAGTTACTATTTACTCTGCGTATAAATGAAAACATTAACGTTTTATAGTTACTATTTACTCTGCATATTAAATAAACAAATCTTTCAATAATGTCTTCACTTATATTCGATGAAGAAATCTAATTAAGTCTGCAATCCATATCAAAGAACAATTTGCCAATGATAATTGGAAAACTCGCAGTAATTCTTCGTCTGAGAGAACTATTAGAAGCAAACTATTAGAAAAAAATTATTTAAAAACTAGCCATTCACTAATAATAACGGGAACCCACATTTCACTTTTACTTACAGAGTGTTACAGCAGAGTTGCCAGCAATGTACACCGCTTGACTTGCGTTTTGAATTTGTCCGGCCATTGCTTGAGCAGCAGCATCCTGAAATATGATGAACAATATGAAATAGTTGAATTTCCATGAACAAATGAATAAAGCTAAAAGGCAATATAACATTAAAAGTACATGAATAAATGTCTAATAGATACTTGAAACTTATGCAAATAAACCTTAACAAATGAATAATAAAAAGGCAATATTTCTGATATACACAAACTCACAACAATCATCAGAGGAGGGTTGATGTTGCATTTTAAAGAAATTTGGTTGGATTTGATGCCTGTCTCAAAGTTTTCTTTGACCACAGCTCTTTTGCCATTTATGATATGAGTAACTCACCTCACATGTATCATGAAATAATGACTGGTTCTATACACTACCTAAGAGAGTGTGAAACCAGTCATATCATGGTCTACATCGACAATTCTTTATGACTTCCTTTCATTTCTTTTTTCCTATAGTTTTTCAAAGATGTTGATATGATTAAGGTTTTAACCTTTCAGGTACCACAATAAACTGCCATGTATATAATCATAGCACGGAATATGCATGGGGCCGACGGCTGCAGAAAGTCCGCCAGACTTTAAAAGTAAAATTAGATTGATACAATAATGAGACTCTACCCAGACGTAAATTAAAATAGACCATCCCAATAAAGATATGTCCCATAAATATTAGGATAAACACGTCTATATTTAATATACAGAGACCAACCAAGTTTTATTATTAATCCAACATTTACCTATAATATCAAACTTGCAAGTTCTAATTATTGCATGATTATAAAAGGTTCATATAAAGTCTCTAACATTAGCGGAAACTTTAGAGCGCAGGAAGGGACAAAAAGAAACTTTCTTTGTGTATCGGATTGCCTTAACTTTAACGACCAAAAATCAATAACTCTGGATAAAAGGATATCAACAGTGACTTGCTGAAGTGACTTGATTAGAAAAGTAAAAAACATTTACAAAGAATGAACCTTGATGTATAAGTGTGTGACACAACAATAGGATTGAAGATCTCTAGAGGAAGCGAAGAGATGATAAGAGAATC
Organism: Macrobrachium nipponense; assembly: GCF_015104395.2. Classification (NCBI taxonomy): domain Eukaryota; kingdom Metazoa; phylum Arthropoda; class Malacostraca; order Decapoda; family Palaemonidae; genus Macrobrachium; species Macrobrachium nipponense. Next base: position 52,048,221 of record NC_061103.1, read on the forward strand.
GGTTCCGGAGAAATCTGTACAGCTGGAAACGAGGTAAAAGATACTGAAGTTTAAAGAGAGCCATTCCATAAAGAAAATAAAAGCTCATTATCAGATAGGAACATAACAGATCACAGAGAGGAAAGTAGTGAAACTCACAATATCATAAAAAAAAAAAAGGCTTCTTAGCAACCTAAAATCAATAAACAGTCTGAAGTGAAAATTAAAACTCTCCAGATGAAGACAAGAGAAAAGGTTTATTTGATTCCGTAATTTTTAATAAGGCTATCTATTCAAGTAGAGTAACCAGAAGATTTCACACAAAAAAAAAAAAATCCTCTCTAAATTCCTCAGAAAAGACGGAAGAGACACAAATGTAGGAAACTCAAATTCATGCCAAACATGAAACCAAAAACAATTAGGAGATGTTACTTACTGAATCATCAGAATGAAAGTATTAGAAAACGCTCTAAGCATATAGTATACTTCCTTCTATAACAATGATACTCTTCACTCTGTTGCAATTTATAAACAATCACGACACAGTTCCCTGCATATTTAATGGTGGCATTTGAACAGCAAATTTCTATAAAAAAGACGTTGAAATAGATATATTTATATATATATATATAGATATATATATATATATATATATATTATATTTATATATATAATATATATATAATATATATATAATATATTTATTATATTATATATATAAGAGAGAGAGAGAGAGAGAGAGAGAGAGAGAGAGAGAGAGGAGAGAGAGAGCCAAATAGTAAATGGCCAAATGCACAGTGTGCTGACCATCCTTATAAATATGTTAAATGAATAATTTAACCAAATAAGTGAGTTAACCCTTTTAACACAGCGAGTTTGCTTGAACGTTTCATTTTTTATTATTATATTTTAATTAATATAGTGCAACTTCTGAACCACTTAACAAAAGACTAAACAGAAAATCACTAGGATTCTGGCACAATTTATGTCTAGGATTTGTTCCTGATACTTGATGCTTCAATTCCTGTCAATTCACTGGTCAACAACAAATTTGTCTGCGTTTTTTCAGCTGATTTAGGACGAATCCGATGCGCTGAATCCAAAACTCACATTGGTTTTGCTCAATCAGGTCAAGTTTTTGAGCTGTGGCCACATGTATTTTTACGTTTTTGTTCACATGTACGCTTGTTTGGAGCATTTTAGAAGTTGGTGGGGGTAAAATGCCATGTCGAATATTTTTTTTTATTGGAAATTATTATTTTAATGACAAGAAGTATTCAGGTCCGATAGTTCTGGGTGATTATGTCGAAAAGTCATAAAAACCTCGAAATCTTCAAAAAATTGGTGCGTCAAAGCATAAAGTTGGTGGATCAAAACTAACTTAATGGGGCAGCCGCCCCATGGAGTGTATAGGAAGTTCCACCAGCGCATGTTCGGGTGTTTTCGCTTCATGTGTGTTGCGGAATATTTGCGTTGTCGTGCTGGTGGCACCAAACACGGAACGCGGTGGGCTGCGGTGGTTGTGTACAGTGGAAGTGGCAACTAAACGTGAAGCCGCCGGTTGTAATTTTGTGATAATGATACAAAAAAGTTGTATTTCTTGAAATAACGAACTCTGAAGAATGTACAATACCTACATGCGCCAACTTATGACTAATTTGTACATATTTTTGTTTTGCAGGTGAATGAGATGGCTTCGGCCAGAAGATCGTGCAGAAATAAGCCCGACGTGTTCTGCTACATATGTGGAGAATACACCATTGCTCCTAATAGGAAGCCAGTCACAAGTTTCATAAGGCGTTCTTACCATGCTTATTTTGGTATTAAACTTGGTGACCAGGATAAAGCTTGGGCGCAACACATGGTGTGCAAGGCATGCACCGAGACTCTACGTGGGTGGACCAATGGCAAGAGGAGTCTGAACTTTGGAATTCCCATGGTTTGGAAGGAGCCTACAAACCATGTCACTGAATGCTACTTCTGCGCTGTTGATGTGACTGGGATCAACAGAAAGAACCGGGGCAGCCTCAAGTATCCTGATCTTCAATCAGCACGTCGTCCTGTAGCTCATTGTGACGAAATTCCAGTGCCTATCTTTGGAAAACTTCTTGACATTAGTGACGAAGATGCCTCCAGTATTGAAGGACATGAAGAAGAAGAAGAAGAAGAAGAAGTGGTTCTTGAAGATGATGCTCCACATCCACTTTCCCAAAAGGAGTTGAATGATCTAGTTCGCGACCTCAGCTTGTCAAAGGCATCCAGACTGAAGGAAAAAAAACTCCTCTCTGACAGTGCTCGCATCAGCTTCTTTCGCAACAGGCATCAAGAGTACCTCCGTTTTTTCTCTGAAGAGAAGGACTTGGTGTACCGTGCAGATATTGCGCAGCTTCTGCTCAAGCTTGGAGTGCCACAGTACGAACCCAAGCAATCACTGAAATGTGTTCTGCTACACAACGGCAACCAGTTTGCCTCTATACCCCTGGCTCACTCGACTACACTTAAGGAGCAGTATGAAGCGGTGAAGTATGTGCTGGAGAAAATTGGTTATGGTCAGCATAAGTGGTTTATTTGTGTTGACCTGAAGATGGTGAACTTTTTATTGGGACAACAGTCTGGCTTCACCAAGTACCCATGTTTTCTGTGCATGTGGGATAGTAGGGACCGTGCTCAGCATTACACGAAGAAGGACTGGCCTGTGCAGGAGGAATTGGTGCCTTGCAAAGAAAGGAACGTCATCAACGACCCTTTGGTGGACAGAGACAGAATACTCTTCCCACCGCTGCACATCAAGGTCGGCTTAATCAAGCAGTTCACCAAGGCTCCCAAGGCTC